>NC_141691.1:1085939681-1086004681 GCF_964263255.1 Lissotriton vulgaris
GCAAGCAATTCCAGACACAATGTTAATGAAAACATTGAGTAAATATCACACCACCTTTTATACAGATGGGATGACACCACCAGCAGTAAGCTCAAAAGAGCCCTAGTCTGTTGCCTTCACAGCACTATAGAGATTGCTCAAGGATCCTGAATTTAAACGCCCTTAACTAAACCAAATATATAACTGAATTAAACACACTTCTAGTGACATTGTAGAAAGTAATTGCTCCTTATTTGGTGTACAGGGATGCAGTGCAGATTAAACCCTGAAATACACTCAGCAATACAACTGTAACACAAAAAGACAGCCCCCTTCTGGTTTTCCAGACAGGGCCAGCTACTTTCTAATAAAAAAGATGGGATTCATTAAGTTACAAATCAAGGAGAGGGTTTTTGCGATGCTCTGAATAAAAGATTAGAACTAATTACACCGGAACATGATATATTTCTATATTTAAATATATATATATATATATATATATATATATATTACCTACTGGCGGTCGCCAGTAGGTAGTTATAGTTAGGATAATTTTCAATGTTAAATCTCAACATTCTATTTTGAATAACTTTGGCGCCGGTTGACGAATCTGCCTGAAATTTTCAGGAAAATGGTCTCATGGCGGTCCGGTCCTTCCCTGAAAGTTTGGGGGGGATTCGTCAAGCGGGGGCCGAGATAAAAGGGGGGTCCCAAAACGCGTTTTCCCCATGTTAATTTCCATAGGGCGGTCGATTTCACTTTTAGCTCGAACGGCTGAATGGATTTCCACCAAACTTGGCAAAATTGTAGGGACTGGTAGCCCGATGTGCCTTTGCTATGTCTCAAGATATGTGCTTCAGTGGATTTTGAGAAATTAACGTTCAAAAAAATATATATATCTATAGGCGCTCTCCGGTGCGCGCACCGGTGAGCGCTCCCGGCGCGACACGCGACTTGCGCGCAGAAAGCTGATTGGCTCTCAGTTGTCTGTAAACATTCTAAACAGTCCGGAGCGGCCGCCATCTTGTCTATCGGTAAAATCTAGTCATAAGAGGTGGCAAAAACAAAGGGTGGAATTGACCATAAGGGGGCAGGGTAGACCCCCCCTGACCCCCTAGGTTTGATATGGGGGCCATTAAAGGGCCCCGCGGGGCCTCAAATTTTTTTTTTTTTTTTTCGATTTTCGCGGGGGAAGCGCCTGGTGCGCGCACCGGGGAGCGTATCGAGGAGGGTACTATGGAAAAATAATCACTTCAAAAATTGTATGTTTATGAATTGTTTTTTTTTTTATTTTTTTATTTTATGTAAGTACCTACATGTAGGTACTAATGAAGAGACTTAAATTTAATGTTCACCATCTTCTTTGTAGACATCTTGCATGTTGTTATTGTATTTTTTGTGGTATATGGAATTCATAATATAGTCTGTCTGGAAAGGAGAAACAGATCTTTTAAGCACTCCCTGAGAATTTCTAGGGGATCATGAGTAGTCTATCCTGTTCACTTATGAAAATGAGGTGTAAAATATTCATATGAGATAATATAGTGGGAGAAAGGTAGTAACTATGAGTAAACTTACTATGTAACAGAAAAATAGTTGAACAGTATACTATAAGTCTCACTTTATATTTTAAACATTTTTGGTAATACTTCATGAATTACATATAAAAAAGAATATTGTCTGAAACAATTGAAATTATTAAAGATAAATTTATTCCTCTGATTCTTTTTCATAATTTAATAAAATTTCTAACATAATATTGTCCGGAATTTCCTCATAATTATATGTACATGATTCAATTTCTTCCAAACATTCTATAAACTGTTCATCCAAAGAGTCATCCATGAAATCAACTTCTTTTTTTTCATCTTCTGGTTTTTCCACCTTTACTTTGATAGAAGTATCATTTGCCTTATTTTCTCCTTCCATTTTCTTTCTGAAAATTGCATATAAATTAACTATATTAGTAGAGCTAGTATACCAGAGAAGCCTAACTCAATCCATAACTATTACAGAGAAGTCTATCTCTATCTCTAACTATTAAAGAGGGATAGCATATCACTAACAGAATATTTTTTAAGAAATAAACTTAACGTGTACAATATACTTCCATAATTAGAAGTTACCTTAGAGAAATTAGTTGAAGTTGTCAGTGAAATTTGTTTTCAAGTGTACTTCAGGAAGCAGTAGTCAAAATGGCTGTGTTTCCCTCTCTTCTTTTATATATATTGTTGTACTTAACCAATCAAACGTCAGGAAATAATCGTAGAAAATGAGAGATACTTTTTAATTGGTTGTAAATTCTAACATTACAAGTGTGTTTTTGTCATGTAATTTACCTCAGGATATTTAGACAGGCCTGTAGCCTAAATGTCTCAATGGAATTTCACCAAATTTGGGCAAATGGTAGGGACTGCTATGTAGTAGGGCGTATTCTATATTTGATGAAAGTGTCTCCATTGGGTTTTCCGTAAATTACTTTCCCACCTTTTTTTAACGAGCGCTTAGGGGTGCGCGCTCCTTTACGCGCACTGGCAGCGTTACGGGAGTCCTCCATTTTGTGTTTCGGAACAATCGAGACACAAGATGGAGGGTAAACAATGTTCGGAATGGATAGAAGGGGGAACTGTAGAGACTTCTTGACCCTCTAGGTTTTCTGAGGGGGGCTTAGGAGGCTCATAAACGTTAAAAAAAAAAAAAAAATTCTTTAATTTTTCGCGGGGGTAGCGCCTGGTGCGCGCACCTTTAAGCGTACCCGAAAGCGTACTTTGGTGAAAAATAGTGAAAAAAGTTAGAAAAAAATAAACGCTTTGAATGATCAGAGTTAGGGTAGCTCTGAAAAGAGCTTTTGGGTTCTGTGGTTGATTTAGGTACCTACAAGTAGGTTCCAATACACATTCTTAAATTCAGGAGGAATATTCTATTCCCCTCATCTGAGAAGTGCACTCCATCTCCTCTGTAGATGTCTTGCATGTTGTAACGCAAGTTATTATTGTATAATGAACCCATTCCATAGTCTCTCATGTAAGCAGAAACAGATTTATTTACATGTTTCCGTGCTTTCTCAAATTGTGGACCAAATTGGTTGGACCAGTTCCATTTCTGTCTTTGGCATATATTGGAATATACCAAGGCAGTGTGGGGAAAAAGTATCATCAATTGATGAAAGGTGTCCTTTAATAGCATTTCCAGACCTACCCCAGTTAATGTGCCTAGATCGTTTCCACCACAGTGCACAATTATAAGGTCAGGTTCTGGCAGATGCAAAAAGGTTTTCACCAATGGTATCAATTGGTGACATTTTAATCCTCTGTGGCCAATCCACTTGATTTCCACATTTGATAAATCAAGGTTATGAAAATTTCTGCTAGCTGCATACCTTTGAGCCCAGTGGATGTAGCTATGTCCAATAACCCAAACAGAGTACATGATGTGAGAAGGTTCTGGTCCAGTCAGATGAAGTGTGGGAATGAAATGGCAGTTGGAACAGTAGGAGTTCACAAAAAAATAATTGTGGAGTTTCTGTGCTCTTGAATCACTAGCAATGATTGGTGGATTCAGATAGTTGAAAACTGAAAGTTAGGGTGTATGGTTATGTTGTGTGAAAGAAGCAATTTGAATGGTTTAAAAAAAGTCACCAAAAGCAAAAATACCCTGTATAGGCTGCTGTATTGACAGGTCAAACATCCTTGCTGAGTTAATTTGCAACATTGTAAGATAAACTTTTGAACCTTAGAGTTCAGTTAGGAGGGAGTTGCTATGGTAACAGATAGAAAGGTTTGAGAGGGGGATGGGTGTTGGTTTGAAAATAGTGAGGGAAGAGTTTTCATTGGTTGAATTAAGGCATATGTGTACAAAGATAGAGATTTTCTATGCCAGTCTTGGTTTCAGTGTATTGAGAGCACACCTTCTCCTCTGCTAAAGAAAAATTGGTGTGTGTGTCTGACACTGTTTTCAATCTCCAAAAGCATTTCTAAAGGTAAGTAATGATTCATTTAATTTAGATAGAGATTTATTTTCTCTATGGAGAATATTTGGAAGCAGATAGTTATGTTTTAGAAGTGAAATTGTATGTTAGTATATAAGTCCTGCGCAGTGTTTTTTACATGTTATTTAAAAATCGATTTTGGGTGCAAATGAATGGTATTTTTATTTGGCCTTTTTTATGATTGCCATGTGCAGTTGATGCATGACTTTAAACATGGGTAATAAGTGATGCACTGGTGGCGCCAGGCTTTTATAAATGAGGCCCTGACTTTGTTTGATGATATTGAGTGGTTGTAGTTAGGTTCTGTGCAGTGTTTCTTACATGTTATTGAAAAATCGATTTTTGGGTGCAATTGATTGGTATATGTATTTGGCCCTTATTTATGAATGCCATGTGCAGCTGATGCATGACTTTAAACATGGGTAATAAGTGACGCACTGGTGGCGCAAGGCTTTCATAAATAAGGCCCTGACTTTGTTTGATGATATTGAGTGGTTGTACTTAGGTTCTGTGCAGTGTTCCTTACATGTTATTCAAAAATCGATTTTTGGGTGCAATTGATTGGTATATGTATTTGGCCCTTATTTATGATTGCCATGTGAAACTGATGCATGATTTTAAACATGGGTAATAAGTGACGCACTGGTGGCGCAAGGCTTTCATAAATAAGGCCCTGACTTTGTTTGATGATATTGATTGGTTGTACTTAGGTTCTGCGCCGTGTTTCTTACATGTTATTGAAAAATCGATTTTTGGGTGCAATTGATTAGTATATGTATTTTGCCCTAATTTATGATTGCCATGTGCAACTGATGCATGACTTTAAACATGGGTAATAAGTGACGCACTGGTGGCGCAAGGCTTTCATAAATAAGGCCTGACTTTGTTTGATGATATTGAGTGGTTGTACTTAGGTTCTGTGCAGTGTTCCTTACATGTTATTCAAAAATCGATTTTTGGGTGCAATTGATTGGTATATGTATTTGGCCCTTATTTATGATTGCCATGTGCAGCTGATGCATGACTTTAAACATGGGTAATAAGTGACGCACTGGTGGCGCAAGGCTTTCATAAATAAGGCTCTGACTTTGTTTGATGATATTGATTGGTTGTACATAGGTTCTGTGCAGTGTTCCTTACATGTTATTCAAAAATCGATTTTTGGGTGCAATTGATTGGTATATGTATTTGGCCCTTATTTATGATTGCCATGTGCAACTGATGCATGACTTTAAACATGGGTAATAAGTGACGCACTGGTGGCGCAAGGCTTTCATAAATAAGGCCTGACTTTGTTTGATGATATTGAGTGGTTGTACTTAGGTTCTGTGCAGTGTTCCTTACATGTTATTCAAAAATCGATTTTTGGGTGCAATTGATTGGTATATGTATTTGGCCCTTATTTATGATTGCCATGTGAAACTGATGCATGATTTTAAACATGGGTAATAAGTGACGCACTGGTGGCGCAAGGCTTTCATAAATAAGGCCCTGACTTTGTTTGATGATATTGAGTGGTTGTACTTAGGTTTTGCGCAGTGTTTCTTACATGTTATTCAAAAATCGATTTTTGGGTGCAATTGATTGGTATATGTATTTGGCCCTTATTTATGATTGCCATGTGCAACTGATGCATGACTTTAAACATGGGTAATAAGTGACGCACTGGTGGCGCAAGGCTTTCATAAATAAGGCCTGACTTTGTTTGATGATATTGAGTGGTTGTACTTAGGTTCTGTGCAGTGTTCCTTACATGTTATTCAAAAATCGATTTTTGGGTGCAATTGATTGGTATATGTATTTTGCCCTAATTTATGATTGCCATGTGCAGCTGATGCATGACTTTAAACATGGGTAATACGTGACGCACTGGTGGCGCAAGGCTTTCATAAATAAGGCCTGACTTTGTTTGATGATATTGAGTGGTTGTACTTAGGTTCTGTGCAGTGTTCCTTACATGTTATTCAAAAATCGATTTTTGGGTGCAATTGATTGGTATATGTATTTGGCCCTTATTTATGATTGCCATGTGCAACTGATGCATGACTTTAAACATGGGTAATAAGTGACGCACTGGTGGCGCAAGGCTTTCATAAATAAGGCCTGACTTTGTTTGATGATATTGAGTGGTTGTACTTAGGTTCTGTGCAGTGTTCCTTACATGTTATTCAAAAATCGATTTTTGGGTGCAATTGATTGGTATATGTATTTGGCCCTTATTTATGATTGCCATGTGCAGCTGATGCATGACTTTAAACATGGGTAATAAGTGACGCACTGGTGGCGCAAGGCTTTCATAAATAAGGCTCTGACTTTGTTTGATGATATTGATTGGTTGTACATAGGTTCTGCACAGTGTTTCTTACATGTTATTCAAAAATCGATTTTTGGGTGCAATTGATTGGTATATGTATTTGGCCCTTATTTATGATTGCCATGTGCAGCTGATGCATGACTTTAAACATGGGTAATAAGTGACGCACTGGTGGCGCAAGGCTTTCATAAATAAGGCCTGACTTTGTTTGATGATATTGAGTGGTTGTACTTAGGTTCTGTGCAGTGTTCCTTACATGTTATTCAAAAATCGATTTTTGGGTGCAATTGATTGGTATATGTATTTGGCCCTTATTTATGATTGCCATGTGAAACTGATGCATGATTTTAAACATGGGTAATAAGTGACGCACTGGTGGCGCAAGGCTTTCATAAATAAGGCCCTGACTTTGTTTGATGATATTGATTGGTTGTACTTAGGTTCTGCGCCGTGTTTCTTACATGTTATTGAAAAATCGATTTTTGGGTGCAATTGATTGGTATATGTATTTTGCCCTAATTTATGATTGCCATGTGCAACTGATGCATGACTTTAAACATGGGTAATAAGTGACGCACTGGTGGCGCAAGGCTTTCATAAATAAGGCCCTGACTTTGTTTGATGATATTGAGTGGTTGTACTTAGGTTCAGCGCCGTGTTTCTTACATGTTATTGAAAAATCGATTTTTGGGTGCAATTGATTGGTATATGTATTTGGCCCTTATTTATGATTGCCATGTGCAACTGATGCATGATTTTAAACATGGGTAATAAGTGACCCACTGGTGGCGCAAGGCTTTCATAAATAAGGCCCTGACTTTGTTTGATGATATTGAGTGGTTGTACTTAGGTTCTGCGCCGTGTTTCTTACATGTTATTGAAAAATCGATTTTTGGGTGCAATTGATTGGTATATGTATTTGGCCCTTATTTATGATTGCCATGTGCAGCTGATGCATGACTTTAAACATGGGTAATAAGTGACGCACTGGTGGCGCAAGGCTTTCATAAATAAGGCCCTGACTTTGTTTGATGATATTGATTGGTTGTACATAGGTTCTGCGCCGTGTTTCTTACATGTTATTGAAAAATCGATTTTTGGGTGCAATTGATTGGTATATGTATTTGGCCCTTATTTATGATTGCCATGTGCAACTGATGCATGACTTTAAACATGGGTAATAAGTGACACACTGGTGGCGCAAGGCTTTCATAAATAAGGCCCTGACTTTGTTTGATGATATTGATTGGTTGTACATAGGTTCTGCACAGTGTTTCTTACATGTTATTCAAAAATCGATTTTTGGGTGCAATTGATTGGTATATGTATTTGGCCCTTATTTATGATTGCCATGTGCAGCCGATGCAAAACTTTAAACATGGGTAATAAGTGACGCACTGGTGGCGCAAGGCCTTTATAAATCAGACCCTGACTTTGTTTGATGATATTGAGTGGTTGTACTTAGGTTTTGCGCAGTGTTTCTTACATGTTATTGAAAAATCGATTTTTGGGTGCAATTGATTGGTATTTGCATTTGGCCCTTATTTATGAATGCCATGTGCAGCTGATGCTTGACTTTAAACATGGGTAATAAGTGACGCACTGGTGGCGCAAGGCCTTTAAAAATAAAGCCATGTGTTGCTATTGTATAAACTTAAATATGTTGCAATTTATTGTTTATATTGTTTGCTTTTTAACATTACTTTGTTGTTTGCTAATAGTGGTCTTTCATGTGTTTTTTTAACAGAACAACAGATTCAAATCAACTTCTGAAAAGGAAGCAAAAATGCCTTCAAGGCAAAGAAATATCAAAAATACCATACGGAAAAGGAGAACATCAACAACAGAGTTTATGGAATCCTCTTCAACAACTACTTCAAAAAACACCAGAAAAGCTTCTGGTAAGCCAATTAAGTCTTTTCTTCGCAACATATGTCGTAGGAAAAAAAATGAAATTGCTAATGTGAATATACAGAAAAAGTCAACAAATCTAAAAAGGAAAGAGAAGCCCACAAAAAATGTTTCCATTGGACCAGGAGAGAAGAGAATGGTTAGCAATAGAAGGGTAAATGTTTTTAGGGACATTCGTAGGCGAATGTTTCGCAATAGGGTAGTTTTAAATTTGCTAAAAAATGAAAAGAAAAGTAAACTAAAAGCTGCTTTTTACAAGAAAAAGAAAAGTGTAGAAAAGATTGTTGATCAGGCTTTTGAAGTTAAGAAAAAATTATTTATTTTAATAATCAATAGAATTAGGATACTTAATAAGGCAATGGATGTTTTCAAATCGAACAGTAGATGGAAAAGAATTATTAATCGGAGTAATTTTTGTGAAGTATTTTCTGGTGAATGGATGCATAGTTCAAGTTCTGAGCCTTTTTTTAATGAGGAGAGTTACTTTCAGGAAAATGATTTGGTGCATGCAGTTGACACCAGTGGTCGTGCATATGAGGTGAAAGATAGTTGTGTGATGGAAAAAGAGAAACTTGTATCTAGAGATGCAGAAGAGGTCTTAGCTGATGAAGTTTTAGGGAGACGTACTAAGGGTCCAGTGTACACATGGAAATGCAGTAGTATTTGTAGTGTGCGACAGGAATCAATTGATTTGCTTCGAAATTTCTTACGTACATATAGTAAAAAAAGTCTCAAACAAAAAATGAAGATCCTGCAAGAGTTAGATCCTTGCAGAGTGAGAGAAAGCACAGGTTTGCAAGGGCATTCACTAGCATGTCTTTCTAGAAAAGTTTGTCGGAGTGTTTTTCATCATTTTAGGATGTTAGCAGTGCATCATAATAACGTAAGGAAATTAGTGAGGAAGTTGTATTATGCAAAAAGTCCTGCACTTAAGCTTAAACAGTTAAATAGTGCTCTTTTGCATGGATCTGAAGTGGATGTGAAGACTATTTGTGAAGAAATTGAGTTTTGTTATTTTGGGAACAAAGAGGACAGTGTAGAAATAGATATAGTAATGGATGGTAATGCAGAAGATAATGGACAAATTTCAAGTATTGAAAAGTTTGATGAGGAAATTATCAAGTTTAAGGTGAAATCAAGTGAGAGGCCTAATGTAACTTGTGTGTGTTGTCGACGGACTCATTATAAAATTCAGACTAGGTTAGTTGATTTATATGCAAAAAGTGAATTGGAAAATAATAGTGAATGGGAGGATTTTGTAAGTTATTTGTTGGTGGAGAATTCTTTTGATTTGAGTTTGGATCAGCGTATTTGCACTTATTGTTTGAAAAAATTAAATGAAAATAGAATGCCTGCAAGAGCAGTTTATAATAATCTTCAGTTGATAGATATTCCTTCTGAATTGATGGATCTAAATACTTATGAATCTATTTTGATTCAATGTGTCCATCCTTTTCAGGCTATTGTTCGCATGGAGCCTAAGACAGGGAAATTGCCTCCATCAGATTTACTGAGAGGATTAAAGGGAAGAGTTGTTTATTTGCCTCTAGATGTAAAGAAAAATATTAATACAATTGGTGTAGAAAGAGTAGAAGAAGATCCTTTAGTTATTCTAGTTAATGGGGTTCCAACAAAGAGTAAGAAAATTTGGCAAGATTTAGTGGATGTTAAAAAAGTCAAGAAGGCAACGTTGTATTTAGTTAAAAACAATGAGTACTACAAACATGTAAGTGTTGGAGTAGAGGAAACAGCTACAGAAGAAGATAGTGATTCTTCAGTTGGTCAAATTGAAAAAGTTGATGTGTCTAGAACTGAAGAAATATATGAACATTATACTGTTCATCCTTTGCATTCCAAAGAAGTAATGGGAAATGCAATTGACTTGTTTCAAATGAAGGCAGCAAAAGGAAGTCCCATTAGTGTATGGGAAGAAAGTTTGGAAGCTCGTTGTTTTCCACAATTATTTCCAACAGGTTGTGGTGGACGATATGATGATCGACCAGTTCAAATTCCTGCAGCTGAATACCGGACTCTAAGATTATATGCAGAAGATCCAAGGTTTCGTCAATGCATTCCATATTTATTTCATCTACTGTTTGAAAGTGATTTGTCTGGGCTTTCTTATGCAGTTAATCATATATTAAAAAGTGGACCTCATTTGCAAAATGTATGTGCAAGGGACTTTATGGAGAAAGTTAATCTGCAAGACAGTATTTTGGAATCTCAGCTAATCAATCTCATGGCATGTCAACGTGGAACCAACGAGTATTGGTTTCGTCGTCATGGAGAATTGAAATGTATGCTAAGAAACTTAGGAACTCCTACATGGTTCCTCACTCTTAGCTGTGCTGAGTATGCCTGGGACGATTTACTTCAATTTCTACGAGAGGCAAATGAAAACATACCAAATATAGAATTGAAAACACCAGGAGAACTGTGTTCTTTAGATCCAGTGAATGTTTGCAGATATTTTAATCATAGATTTGAAGCTATGATGTCTTTTATTACCAACAAAAAAAATCCTCCCCTTGGAGAGGTTTTGGATTTCTTTTGGAGGAAGGAATATCAAGCGAGAGGTGCTCCTCATATACATATGTTGTTGTGGATTAAAGATGCACCCAAATTTGGATCAGATTCAGATGAAACAGTGATGAGTTTCATTGAAGAGTATTCAACATGTGCTGTTCCAAAATCTACTGAAGAAAACAATTTAAGGCAACAAGTTTTACGTTTTCAATCTCATCGTTGTGGAAAGTACTGTCGTCGAAAATTTAAAAACAAGGAAAAGTACTACACGAAATGTCGTTTTGCATTTCCTCGACCAGTGATTTCTAAAGGAAGAGTAAATAATTTGATGTCATCTCTACGACATACTGTGACGAGAAAATCTCCCAAAAACACATATAATTTGAAAAGAAATGAAGAATCTAAGTACATCAACGATTACAACCCAGTGATTTTGTCCATGTGGAATGCTAACATGGATATTCAGTTCGTTGCTGACAACTCTATTGCTGTGGCTCGATATGTGACATCTTACATCACCAAAAAAGAAAAGACAGAACTGAAGGAAATGTGGGAGGACATTTCACATGAAAAGAGTCTAAGCAAGAAATTATACAGTTTCAGTCTGAAGATGTTGTCGCATCGAGAAATTGGAGCATATGAATGTTCTGATCGGTTATCATCAGCAAGTCTCTATGCCAAATCAAGAACAATCATTTGGGTGAGTCTTGGTCTTGCTGCAACACGAAACCGAGTTTTGAAATCTGTACAAGAAATTGAATATTTGGCGGAAAAAGAACCAAACAGTACAGATATTTTGAAGACAAATATGTTGGATACATACTATCCAAATAGAAGTACTCACCTTGAGAACACATGTTTGTATGAAGTTCTTCAAAACTACAGTTATAAGAGGAACATCACAGAAGATATCAATAATGGAAAATATGCACTCATTGGCTATGAAGGATGTCTAGTGAAGCAGAAAAAAGGCCATTTGATTAATCATCGAAAATTGAGTTGTGAAGTTCCAGACAAAAGAGAATTTTACTATTTAGCTCTTTTGCAACTCTTTAAGCCATGGCGTACAGAAGAGGAACTACTTGGAGATTTTCTCTGTTATGAAGACTCTTTTAATGCAACTAAGGATACCATAGAATGTCCTATTTTTCTAAATTATCTGCAAATGTTGAATGAAGAAATGGAGCAAGAAACCACAATTGCTGAAGAGATAGCTAGAAACAGTTCTCAAGATAGTCAGAGTTCTACTTCATTGAGCCAGGATCCACTAGGAGGACCAATTATCCAAAATGAAGCTGCCACTGCCATGGATGAGGTGGAAAGAGCTATGGAACAAGCTCAAGAGGATGGAGTTAACTTAGAAGATTTGGTAACGCAACTAAACATTGAGCAGAAAAAGATATATGATGAAGTCACAGAGCAGATTGAACATGGATTCAGACATGAGAAAAAAGAGTGCTCATGTATATTATTTGACCCTGTCCGACTGTATGTAAGTGGAGAAGCGGGGACAGGAAAAAGTTTTCTAATTAAAGCCGTTGCAAGTTATCTGCAGAAAAGGACTGATTCACCACTGTCTTGTGTTGTAACTGCTCCAACTGGTCTGGCAGCACATAACATTAAAGGGATTACTCTACATCGTTTATTGATGCTGCCAGTTGAACATGATAATAAATTGCATTACAACAAGCTATCTGGAGATGCGTGTTCTGAAGTTTCAAGAGTCTTGAAGAAAATGAAACTTCTTATCATAGATGAAGTAAGCATGGTCTCAAATCTAATGCTTGCTTTTGTGCATTTGAGAATGCAAGAAATTCTTAAAACAGACTATGATGTGTTATTTGGAGGAAAACACATTATTGTTTTTGGAGATCTATTGCAGTTGACTCCAGTAAAAGGACAACCAGTGTTTAAAATGCTCACGCATGAAGATACCAGGAAGTCCCTTGGAAGCATTGGAAATGTTAATATATGGCTAAATTTTAAATATGCTGAACTGCTTCAAAATATGCGACAGGCCAAGGATGAAGATTATAAAAATATTCTACAAGATGTAAGAATTGGAAAAATGACTGAGAAAGGGAAAAAAGCTTTGCATAGTCGATTAATTTCAAATTTGTATGCAAATGAAAACATTCTTCCAGAGAATATTTTTAAAAAAATGACTGAGAAGAAATCTGGGATATGTTTGATGCCAACTCTGCAAGAATGTTCCATCTTCAATCAAAAAATGTTAGACTTAGAAAATGAAGAGATTGTGAAACTGGAAGCAATAGATAAAATAGAGCATATGGGTGCAACAATTGTTTTGTCAGAAAATTTGAAAACTAAATTGCATTCATTGGAGAAAAGTATTTCAAAAACAGCTGGTTTTGAAAAGACTCTGAATGTGTGTTTAAATTGTCGTATCATTTTGAGAAGGAATTTAAATGTTGAAAGCGGTCTGGTAAATGGAGCAATGGGTTATGTTGTTGATTTTGTGAATTACAGAAATAGAGATGGAATTGAATTTTTAAAAATAAAATTTGATGGCATTGAACAAGTACAACAAATAAGTCGTTGTTCTGCTAGATTTTTACTTGTAAAAGACTTATATGTTCGCCGAAAACAGTTTCCTGTTTGTTTGGCGTATGCGGTGACAATTCATAAATCTCAAGGTTTAAGTGTAGATAGTGCATTGGTGAACATTGGAAGATCTGTGTTTAAAGAGGGTATGGCATATGTGGCATTATCTCGAGTCAGAACTTTATCAGGATTGTACTTGATTGCGTGTGATGAGACAAAGATTTCTGCCGATCTAGATTGTGTTAAAGAATACAATAGGTTAAGAAGAGAGTATGCTCCACATTTGCCTCAATATCCTCTGTTTGAAAAACGTGTGGTAGGCCGAAAAAGAAGAAATGAGGATAATTGTAGTGAGGTAGTTGCAAAAAGACAAAAAGTAGAGAAAACTGTAATTGAAAACAGGAAGAAAAAGAATTGTGGAGAAAATGTTGTTGGATTTCAGTTTGAAAACAGTTCTGGTGTCAACTGCTATGCTAATGTAGTGGTTAATGTTGTTTTTTTTCTTAAAAGTTTACAAGAACAGATTGTTGAAAATCGGGATCAAAGATTGTGTGGTTTATTGAATTCTGTGTTTCAGAAATGTAGCAGTGTTACAGCACAAATAGAAAGTGTAACAGAAATTCGAAATATTTTAGATTTGTGTTCTGGTCAAGATAAATTTTCACAGAACATTCAGCAGGATTGTCAGGAATTTTTAATGTATATGTTTGGTGTTTTGGAAGATGAAGGTGTAGATGTAGATAATCTTTTCAGTCTTTCTTATCAATGGCAGCATGACTGCCACAATTGTAGTTTATCAAGTACTACTACAATAGACACTGAAAGATTTATATATTTGACTTTACCAGACTGTAAATCAGTGTCTTTTAAAAATCTAGTTAAAGCAGCAGATCATAATATGGTGTGTACCCAATGTAACTGTACAATGCTGTCCACATTATTTATACAAAGGTATGGGCAGTATATTATTTTAGTTTTCCAACGATGTAGACCTGATGGAACTAAATTGACAACTTCTATCAAAAATTTTGTGGCTTCTCAGTTATCAATTTCTGGAAGGACCTTTACAACTGAAGCTATTATTTATCATGATGGATCTTCGACCACCTCAGGACATTATACATGCTACTTAAAATCTGAAAATGGATGGAGTTACTGCAATGATTCTCATTTAACTTATAAACAACGTTTGCCTTATGACTCTACAAATTCTTATCTAGTGTTTTTAAAACCAAAGTTTTAGTAAAGGGAATTGGCCTTTGAAGACGGGAATAGTTAATAAAAGTTAGTTAGTTAGTTAGTTAATCTAATATTTGAAATTATTTATCTCATGTAGATACTTTAAGTGGATCTCAAAGTAAAAAATACTGATATATCTGACACAAATTGGCCGTGAGGAAAATGTAAGATATGATGTTGTTAGAAGTTGATGAAATCGAAGTTATAGAGCACAGCAGACTTTTTTTCACCAAAAGGACCTTCACTATCTGCAATCTCATGTAGATACTTTAAGTGGATCTCAAAGTAAAAAATACTGATATATCTGACACAAATTGGCCGTGAGGAAAGTGTAACATATGATGTTGTTAGATCTTTTTTCATAGGAAGTCGATGAAATGGAAGTTATAGAGCACAGCAGACTTTTTTCCACCAAAAGGACCTTCACTATCTGCAATTTGGTCTCACGGAAAAGTAAGTGAATCAAAGATTAGTGTACTTATATGAGATGTATGTTTGAATGGGTTTTTTTAAACACAATCTTTTAGATTGTGTTTTTTTTTTCCCGCTGTTATATGATGAAGACTTTGATCTCACTAATTTAAGTGAAATTCAATATATTCTGAGAACAGCAAAAATAAATAATGTAACATATTGTAGAAGTTATTGTGTAGTTTGCATTGTGTAATTTATATTGTGTTCACATTGTCTTATACTCATTTTCTTTTTCACCCTTATTTACCTCTCTTTACTAATTTACACTCTTTTTTCATCGCTGTTTCTTTAGTGCACTTCATTCACAACTTCTTAATCTAATAGGAACTGTCTGCATTTCCTCTGTTCCTTCCACCACTTTTTATCTTTTTCATATTCTCACAGTACCACTGCTTTAGTTTCCTAACCCTCTCTTTCTTTTTCTCCTTTTTTTTTCTTTCGCATCCATTGTACTGTAGTTCACTTAGTTCTTCCTTTTGTCTTTCTGTGTACTTACTCTCTCACTCCTGTTTTATCCATCGTTCTATACTAACTTCATTCCTTTCATCCCTTCACTCTGTTACTTTACTTCACTCACTCTCAATCATCTTCTATTCCTCTTTTTTATTTATAGTTTCTCAATCAGACTTCTCTCCTTTTCACTCATTTTTCTTTTATTTTCTTATCTTTACTGATTTTGATTTGATATCTTACATTCTTTTAGTATCTTATTTACCTTTAGGAATTTGTTCTCTTTCTATTTCTTTTTCCTTTTTTTTTCTCTTTCTACATTACTTTCTTTCTGTTTTTGTATCCTTCACTATTGCATCATTTCTTAGTAAACTTTTGTAGATTTTTAAACCTCATGAACTGTTGTTTCTATTTTATTATATATTTTTAAGAAATTATAACGTGTTTTTTCTTTTATCTTTCATAGATACAAGTTTGCATTGATTATATGGTAAGTGTGTTTACAAAATCTTTTTTGTTATCACCTTTTGTTTTATTTTCACTATTTTTCTGTCACCCTACCGCACCCCTATTTCCTTACTTTGCTTCCCTCACTTATTCTTTTGTTCCATGTTTACTTCCGACCACATTCAATTTCTTTCAGTACTTCTGCCTATGCACACTCCTTCACTTACCTTTTTTACTGGTTCACTTAGTCCCTTTGTGACAGTCCTTCTTTTACTCTCTCTCTTGTTTGTCTCTATTACTCCCCATGTGTTACCCTTATTCACTTACATGTACCCTCTTTCACCCCTTTTTACTTATATTCACTGATATTTACTTTCCCTCAATCACTGCTATTCTTTTCCTCTGATTCCGTCACTACCTGACATTCCCATACTTAACTGTCCTTCTTTTTACTTTCAACATCCATTTACAATCTCCCTTAACCTCTGCTTTAGTCTTCTTCCTATTTCTTCTTTCTTTTGCTCCCTTATTCATTTTTCTTTTCTCAGTTACTTCCTTTTACACTTTTTATCTGTCTTACTATCTATTACACAGTCCCTCCTTCATTTTTTTTTCTTTTTTTTTGTTAGTGCGCTGACGGTACGCGCACCGGTGCGCGCACCGAAAGCGAAATATAAAAAAAAATATTTTAAATTAAAAATATTATCTCAATATACATTATAGTGTTCATTTTTACAAAAACATACTTTAGCAATTCACTAAAAAACACATAGGTATGAGTCTATATAAAAAGTTAGGAATTAGCATTAAAAAAACCTATGAAATTCACTGAAAAAACCAAAGGTTTCACACCAGTTATAGTTAGGAATTAGCATTTAAAAAACCTATGAAATTCACTGAAAAAACCATAGGTTTCACACCAGTTATAGTTAGGAATTAGCATTTAAAAAACCTATTAAATTCACTGAAAAAACCATAGGTTTCACACCAGTTATAGTTAGCTGGAAATTTTACTGATATAAAACCATTGAAATTCCCACGTTATAGTTAGTCGGACTCACTATAACTTGCGCGTGCAATGCACTGCTGATGACATCACATATTACATCACTCATGACATGGTCAGTGACATCACTCATGACACCATCCTTGTGACATAGTGACAGACCTCCTTTCACTATAATGTAACCCTTGAGACACATATTCAAAAATAGAAACTGAAATTTTTAAAAAAATGGAGATACCTATATCAGTTACAACAAGCAATTCAGTAATTCCACTATCTATATACACATCCACTCATTCACCAATAGTTTTATATAGTCACTCATACATATACTCACTCATCATATGAAGTGATACACCTATACATCCTGTTACACACCGACATTCATCCAAAAGTTACTCACACACATATTCACACGTGCAGATAAACTATTGGACATCCATTTATTTGAATATAGAGTTATACACACACTTCCACCTTACTTCTATTTAAAATTACACATATTTATTCTCTTAAACAATCACTTATAGAAACACATACTTATTTAAACAGGAACTCTTACAATCTCTTACTCTCACATATACTCACTTATATACATCAATATTCATATATACTAGATTAAAACATATGTAGTTACTGATAAAGACACTAGTGAGACAGTCATTCACTCACTAACAAACACATATAGACACTCATCCACCCATACAGTCCTGTACATATGCTGTCTTCAAAACATAGAAACAGAGAGTCAGTCACTCATGCATCTATGTGCTAAGTAATACCCCCACCAAACCATATAGACACTCATACTGATACTAAGAGAAACATCTAATAACCCATATACATACGCATGTAGCTACTTACCAACACATGTAGCCACTTATACACAAAGTAAAACACTAATATATATATTTAAATATTTAAACATTACTCACTAATATTTACTTTTTCAGAAAGGCACATATTCACTGGATGGTGTCATCAGTGATGTCATGAGTGATGTCACTGACCATGTCATGAGTGATGTAATATGTGATGTCATCAGCAGTGCATTGCACGCGCAAGTTATAGTGAGTCCGACTAACTATAACGTGGGAATTTCAATGGTTTTATATCAGTAAAATTTCCAGCTAACTATAACTGGTGTGAAACCTATGGTTTTTTCAGTGAATATATATATATATATATCTAGCTAGCTAGATATCTAGCTATCTAGCTATCAATCTAGCTATCTAGCTATCTATAAATCTACCTAGCTATCTAGCTAGCTAGCTAGCTAGCTAACTATGTAGTTATCTAGCTATCTAGATATCTTTCTAGCTATCTAGCTAGCTAGCTATCTATGCAGCTATCTAGCCTACTAGCTATCTATCTTGCTATCTAGCTATCTAGCTAGCTAGCTATCAATCTAGCTATCTAGCAATCTAGCTATCTATCTAACTATCTAGCTATCTGGCTATCTAGCTATCAATCTAGCTATCTAGCTATCTAGCTATCTATCAATCTAGCTATCTATCTACCTATCTAGCTATCTAGCTATCTACCTATCTATCTAACTAGCTATCTAGCTATCTAGCTATCTAACTATCTACCTATGTATCTAGCTATCTAGCTAGCTATCTATCTAGCTATCTAGCTATCTAGCAAGCTATCTAGCTAGCTAGCTAGCTTTCTAGCTATCTAGCTATCTATCAATCTAGCTATCTATCAATCTAGCTATCTAACTATCTATCAATCTAGCTAGATATCTAGCTATCTAGCTAGCTAGCTAGCTAGCTATCTATCTAGCTATCAAGCTAGCTATCTATTTAATCTAGCTATCTAGCTATCTATCAATCTAGCTATAAATCTAGCTATCTAGCTAGCTATCTAGCTATCTATCTATCTAGCTAGCTAGCTAACTATCTAGCTATCTAGCTATCTAGATATCTATCTAGCTATCTAGCTATCTAGCTATCTATACAGCTATCTAGCCAACTAGCTATCTATCTAGCTATCTAGCTAGCTAGCTATCAATCTAGCTATCTAGCTATCTAGCTATCTATCTAACTATCTAGCTATCTGGCTATCTAGCTAGCTATCTAGCTTTCTAGCTATCTAGCTATCTAGCTAGGTATCTAGCTATCTAGCTATCTATCAATCTAGCTATCTAGCTAATTATCTAGCTATCTAGCTATCTAGTATCTATCTAGCTATCTAGCTAGCTATCTAGCTATCTATCAATCTAGCTATCTATCTACCTATCTAGCTATCTATCTAACTAGCTATCTAACTATCTAACTATCTACCTATCTATCTAGCTATCTAGCTATCTAGCTAGCTAGCTATCTAGCTATCTAACTATCTAGCTAGCTATCTAGCTATCTAGCTAGCTATCTAGCTATCTAGCCATCTAGCTATCTAGCTATCTATCAATCTAGCTATCTATCAATGTAGCTATCTAGCTATCTATCAATCTAGCTAGATATCTAGCTATCCTGCTATCTATCTATCTATCTATCTATCTATCTATCTATCTATCTATCTATCTATCTGTCTGTCTATCTATCTATCTATCTATCTATCTATCTATCTATCTATCTATCTATCCATCTAGCTATCTAGCTATCTAGCTAGCTAGCTAGCTATCTATCTATCTATCTATCTATCTATCTATCTATCTATCTATCTATCTATCTATCTATCTATCTATCTATCTATCTATCCATCTAGCTATCTAGCTATCTAGCTAGCTAGCTATCTAATCTAGCTATCTAGCTATCTATCACTCTAGCTATCTAGCTAGCTATCTAGCTATCTATCTTGCTAGCTATCTAGCTATCTATCTAATCTAGCTATCTATCTGTCGATCTATCTGTCTGTCTATCTATCTATCTATCTATCTATCTATCTATCTATCTATCTATCTATCTATCTATCTATCTATATATATATATATATATTACCTACTGGCGGTCGCCAGTAGGTAGTTATAGTTAGGATTTTTTTCAATGTTAAATCTCAAAATTCTATTTGGAATAACTTTGGCGCCGGTTGACGAATCTGCCTGAAAATTTCCTGAAAATGGCCTCGCGGGGTTCCGGTCCTTCCCTGAAAGTTTGGGGGGGATACGTTAAGCGGGGGCCAAGATAAAAGGGGGGTCCCAAAACGCGTTTTCCCCATGTTAATTTCCATAGGGCGGTCGATTTCACTTTTAGCCCGAACGGCTGAATGGATTTCCACGAAACTTGGCAAAATTGTAGGGACTGGTAGCCCGATGTGCCTTTGCTATGTCTCAAGATATGTGCTCCAGTGGATTTTGAGTAATTTAGGTTAAAAAAAATATATATATCTATAGGCGCTCTCCCGTGCGCGCACCGGAGTGCGCTCCAGGCGCGACACGCGACTTGCGCGCAGGAAGCTGATTGGCTCTCAGTTGTCTGTAAACATTCTAAACAGTCCGGAGCGGCCGCCATCTTGTGTCTCGGTAAAATCGAGACACAAGGGGTTTGAAAAAAAAAGGGGCAAATGACCATAAGGGGGAAGAGTAGACCCCCTCTGACCCCCTAGGTTTGATGTAGGGACTAAAATAGGGTCCTGCAGGGCATTAAAAAAAAATTTTCGTTTTGCGCGGGGGAAGCGCATGGTACGCGCACCGGCGAAGCACGGGGAAAATCCAGGACCATATTTATGAAGGCCTTGCGCTGTTAGTTTTGCGCTTCCTGTGCGTCAATTTTTGTGACGCACCAGCGATGTAAAAAAATGTGCATTGTTATGCAATATTTAAAAAGTGACGCATCTATCTAGATGCGTCACTTTTTAAATATAGTGCAACGAGGTACATTTTATTACACTGCTGGTGTTATGCGTCACTTTTCTGTGCGCACTCCTTATGACATTCCAGATGTGTCATATTTAATGTATGACGAATCATGTTGCAAGGAGTTACAGATACGTCAGTATTTCTGACATATCTGTAAACATAAAAGTGATGCGAGGCAGGTGCAAGATTTTGACGCAACAGCATCCTAAAAGTGACGCAGAGAAATCTTATAGATTTCAGTACGTCGTTATTACCAAGCTTTTTGCGGGGGAATGCCCCCTTTGCATACATTATACCTGATGCAGATACAATATGGCGCAGAGTTTTAAAAAGTGACCCATGTACCTAGATGCGTCACTTTTTAAAAATAGCGTCAGGTATAATGCATGCAGAGGGGGTGTTCTCCCGCAAAAAGCTTTGTAATAGCGACGCAGTGAAATCTTTGAGATTTCACTGCGTCAGTTTTAGGATGCTGTTGCGTCAAAATCTTGTGCCTGCTTTACAGCAGGTGTTAGACTGAGGCAAGACCTTTCACATGCTGCTTTCCCCATTTGAAAGGACACATTACTGGAGTTGCGTCACTTTTGTGACGCACTCCAGCAATGCGTTACTTGGAATGTCATAAGGAGTGCGCACAGAAAAGTGACGCATTGCACCAGTAGTGTAAAAAAATGTGCCTCGTTGCGTTATATTTAAAAAGTGAGGTATCTAGGTAGATGGGTCACTTTTTAAAATCAAGCGCCACATTATATCTGCGTGAGGTATAATGCATGCAGAGGGGGTGTTCTCCCACTAAAAGCTTTGTAATAGCGACGCAGTGAAATGTTTGAGATTTCACTGCGTCACTTTTAGGATGCTGTTGCATCCTTTAAATATAGTGCAACGAGGCACATTTTATTACACTGCTGGTGTGATGCGTCACTTTTCTGTCCACAGTCCTTATGACATTCCAGATGTGTCATATTTAATGTATGACGAATCATGTTGCAAGGAGTTACAGATACGTCAGTATTTCTGACATATCTGTAAACATAAAAGTGATGCGAGGCCGGCGCAAGATTTTGACGCAACAGCATCCTAAAAGTGACGCAGAGAAATCTCATAGATTTCAGTACGTCGTTATTACCAAGCTTTTTGCGAGGGATTGCCCCCTCTGCATACATTATACCTGATGCAGATACAATGTGGCGCAGAGTTTTAAAAAGTGACCCATGTACCTAGATGCGTCACTTTTTAAAAAATAGTGTCAGGTATAATGCATGCAGAGGGGGTGTTCCTTGCAAAAAGCTTGGTAATAATGACGCAGTGCGTCACTTTTAGGATGCTGTTGCGCCAAAATCTTGCGCCTGCTTCACAGCAAACCTTTCACATGGTGCTTTTTCCATGTGAAAGGACACATTACTGGAGTTGCGTCACTTTTGTGACGCACTCCTGCAATGCGTTACTTTTGTGTTTACAGATATGTCAGAAATACTGACATATCTGTAACTCCTTGCGAATTGATTAGTCATATATTAAATATGACATATCTGGAATGTCATAAGGAGTGCGTCCAGAAAAGTGACGCATCGCTATTTTCACGTAGCGATGCGTCACTTTTCAGAAATGAGGCCTCCAGTTTATTCACTGTGTCATAACTTTCTTTTCTAACACTCACCTTCTTTCATTCCTCCTACTTCACTTCCTTTCACCTCTCATACCTTTCTGTTCTTTCTTACTCATTCTCCTTTCAATTATCAATGCACTATATTTCACTTACTCTTCATTTTTTAAGATTATAGCTCTTTGATGAGAATTGGAGGTAGTTCTGAAAAGAACTTTTGGTTTTCTTCTTTTAACTGAACAGGAACAAAAACAGGGAATAGAAACTGCTCAACAGGAGCAAAAAGAAAAGAAAAAAATTAGGGGTGGGAAGGGCAGTGATGGTTCTCCAATGCCAGAACCATGAGCAGGACACTTTGCTCCCCATAGGTGAGGAGTTGATTGCAGTATCTGCATCTGACGACCCCATGGTTGAATGCAGGTTGAATGTTTGCTACCTGCCCCTGAGATTGTTCTCTTCCAGAAGAAGTTGCTCCTCCTGTTGATGTAGAGGCCCCATCTCTGGGAACCTCTTGTGCCAGAGCCCTGACACTTTCCCGGGCAAAATTCTGGGGGTGCCTCCTCTCCACATGGCGAATCATGGTGAAGTTGCCAAAAGAGTATTTTTTTGGGGGGTTACCCCGTGACAGGACCTGTTTGCAGATCCTGCACTCTACTTTTGGTGCATTCACCTTCTTCTGGCCTGCTGGAAACTTAAAAAATTTCCAGATGAAATGTTCCTTCACCTTTGGGGTAGGAGGCTCTTCATCAATGAAATCATTGGAGTCATCTTCACTGCTGGATGGTCTGGCAGCCATGATGAATCCAGGAATATGGAGCAGCAAAAAAGGCAGGTCTTTCAGTCACAAAAGTGAAAGAAGAAGTGAAGGAAATGGGTGGGGATTTCATTCATTGTAAAAAAAAACTGTTAGCAACCAATGAAAAGTGTTATTTTAGGGTCACATGACCCGACGCGTTTACGCTGCGCGCTCCGGAGCACTTCCGGGTGCGTTTACGCAGCGCGATCGTAGGCGCTTCCGGGGCGCAAACGTGGCGCGATCGTAGGCGCTTTTCCGTGCGTTTAGGCGCCGCGCACGTATGCGCTTCCGAGGGCACTTACGTTGCGCGCCGAAGTGACGTCATCAATCTTTTATAGAAATGCATAATCATTTTCCATATTAAAAAAAACAAATTTTATTTGTATGGTACGAAATGTTTTGCATTATTATTAACTTTTCATTCATATTTTTTTTTCACGAACGACAGTTGCGCTCTGGGTGCGCTTTCAGATGAGCTCTCGGAGAAGCTTACAGGAGAGCTTAGCTGAAAGCTTCCCGGAGCGCGCACCCAGAGCGCAAAAGAAAAAAATTATAAAAAAAAAATGAATACTTAAAAAAAAACAGCAAATTGTAAAAAAAAAAAAGGTTAGAAACTCGATATACAAAGGAATTAGCATTTAAAAAACCTATGAAATTCACTGAAAAAACCATAGGTTTCACACCAGTTATAGTTAGGAATTAGCATTTAAAAAACCTATGAAATTCACTGAAAAAACCATAGGTTTCACACCAGTTATAGTTAGGAATTAGCATTTAAAAAACCTATTAAATTCACTGAAAAAACCATAGGTTTCACACCAGTTATAGTTAGCTGGAAATTTTACTGATATAAAACCATTGAAATTCCCACGTTATAGTTAGTCGGACTCACTATAACTTGCGCGTGCAATGCACTGCTGATGACATCACATATTACATCACTCATGACATGGTCAGTGACATCACTCATGACACCATCCTTGTGACATAGTGACAGACCTTCTTTCACTATAATGTAACCCTTGAGACACATATTCAAAAATAGAAACTGAAATTTTTAAAAAAATGGAGATACCTATATCAGTTACAACAAGCAATTCAGTAATTCCACTATCTATATACACATCCACTCATTCACCAACAGTTCTATATAGTCACTCATACATATACTCACTCATCATATGAAGTGATACACCTATACATCCTGTTACACACCGACATTCATCCAAAAGTTACTCACACACATATTCTCACGTGCAAATAAACTATTGGACATCCATTTATTTGAATATAGAGTTATACACACACTTCCACCTTACTTCTATTTAAAATTACACATATTTATTCTCTTAAACAATCACTTATAGAAACACATACTTATTTAAACAGGAACTCTTACAATCTCTTACTCTCACATATACTCACTTATATACATCAATATTCACATATACTAGATTAAAACATATGTAGTTACTGATAAAGACACTAGTGAGACAGTCATTCACTCACTAACAAACACATATAGACACTCATCCACCCATACAGTCCTGTACATATGCTGTCTTCAAAACACATACAAACAAAGAGTCAGTCACTCATGCATCTATGTGCTAAGTAATACCCCCACCAAACCATATAGACACTCATACTGATACTAATAATAATATCAAATAACCCATATACATACACATGAGTGGATGTGTATTAGATGGTGGTATTACTGAATTGGTTGTTGTAACTGGTATGGGTATATCCACTTTTTTGAAAATATTAGTTTCTATTTTTGAATATGTGTTTCATGGGTTACATTATAGTGAAAGGAGGTCTGTCACTGTGTCACAAGGATGGTGTCATCAGTGATGTCATGAGTGATGTCACTGACCATGTCATGAGTGATGTAATATGTGATGTCATCAGCAGTGCATTGCACGCGCAAGTTATAGTGAGTCCGACTAACTATAACGTGGGAATTTCAATGGTTTTATATCAGTAAAATTTCCAGCTAACTATAACTGGTGTGAAACCTATGGTTTTTTCAGTGAATTTAATAGGTTTTTTAAATGCTAATTCCTAACTATAACTGGTGTGAAACCTATGGTTTTTTCAGTGAATATATATATATATATATATATTCACTGAAAAAACCATAGGTTATAGACCATATATAGTTAGGAATTCAACTGCTGATGATGTCACATATTAAATCATTCATGACATGGTCAGTGACATCACTGATGACATCACTGATGACATCTCAAATGACATCACTGATGACATCTCAAATGACATCACTGATGACATCACTGATGACATCTCATTTGACATTACTGATCACATCACTGATGATATCATTCATGTGATAATACGATGAACCTCTTCAGACTCTAATATAACCTTAGATACAATCAGTGTAAACAGACACTCACAGACTGTCACTCATCCATGGAGTTACTCACACACCTAGTCAGTCATGCAAAGAATCAATCACACCTCCATTTCCTCAACTATACAGTTATACAAACTTTACTTATTCAAACATATACTAACACATATTTACTCTCTTATACAATCCCTGATACAAGTTCACAATGATCCATACAGCCACTCACACATTCACTGGCTCTTATGCACAGTTATTTATATATGCCAACTCTCACATGTACTGTGTTTTACATATGTACTTACTTTGACATGTAGCACTGAGATATCCATTCACTCACCAATACACTCATGCACACAGTCAACCGCCCATACAGCTGTTTCCACATGCACTTTTGAAACCATACATCTAGTGAATCAACTGCTCACACATCTATGCACAGAGTCATACACCTCCCAGCCACCCACACACACACTCAGTCTCCCATACAAATACTTGGGCAACCAATCAATAACCCATATAGTTACTCATATAGCTACTTATCAACAAATGCAACAGTTTACAGAACAACAGACATAATGATGCACAAATTAAGACAGTTTAGTCACTAACCCATGCACTCAGTGAGACACATTTAATCACTCACTCATACAGTCAGTCATGCACCTACTAAATCCTTCATCTTGACACTTATACATCCACTCATTCTTCAATATGTAAGACATATTTTAACTTTACAGAAACATACAGTCACTGGATGTTGTCATCAGTGATGTCATCAGTGATGTCATTTGAGATGTCATCAGTGATGTCATCAGTGATGTCACTGACCATGTCATGAATGATTTAATATGTGACATCATCAGCAGTGGATTGCGGGTGCGCGATATATAGTTAGTGCAACTAACTATATATGGAATTTCAATGGTTTTGTGTGAGTAAAATAAGGTTTTGTAAATGCGAATTCCTAACTATATATGGTCTATAACCTATGGTTTTTTCAGTGAATTTTCAAGGTTTTGTAAATGCTAATTCCTAACTATATATGGTCTATAGCCTATGGTTTCGGTGAATATATATATATACATACATATATAAACATATATCATCTGTATATCTATATAAATACAAACATAAATGCATGCATACATATACTTATATGCATACAGATGCATGTTATTTACATGAAAGTTGAAAAAACACTAATAAAAGCAAAGCTAAAAAGCACCTCATTACAAACAGAATGGCTTTCACTTAAAAGAGGGCGAGATCTATTGCATTTTCAATGCTTGTTTACTTTGGTTCCATCAAGAAGGCATTCAGATGTGTCACACATTTGCCATAAATTTTGAATGTTAGCACTCTAGTTGCACATTAGATCACTGTAGTAAAGCTACTGCTCACCAGGGGCGTCTGCTGCTGGTATTCAAAGTGCATGTTTCAATCTGCATGTCAGAATTTTTTTAATGAAATAGAAGAGGATTTGAGAAGTCACTCAAAATGATCCCTAATTTTTTTTCTGAAGCACTAATCATACTTTCTATGGCAAAATTAACCCCCTCATGTTGTTCCTTTTTAAATTGAGTGTTTTCAGACTTACCACTTCATTCCAATCAAGATGGCTTCTGGTGTGCCATACTTTTGTCATAAGTAAGACTGTTAGCGCTCTAGTTGTTCTTTAGAACACTCTGGGACATTCTGTCATTGGGCTATACTTGGGGTACATCTGGGTGATATTTGGGCTACATTTAGGCTCTTTTGTCTCTGGTGGCCATCTTGGGAGACTGTATGTCAGAATTTGTTAATGAAATTGAAGAGGGTTTGAGAAGTCACTCAAAATGTGCCCTAATTTTTCTTTCTGCAGCACTAATCATAATTCATATGGCAAAATATACCCCCTCATTTTGTTCCTTTTTAAATTAAATGTTTTAAGAGTTACCACTTTATTCCAATCAAGATGGCTTCAGGTGTGCCATACCTTTGTAATAAGTAGGACTGTTAGCGCTCTAGTTGTTCTTTAGAACACTCTGGGACATTCTGTCATTGGGCTATACTTGGGCTACATCTGGGTGATATTTGGGCTACATTTGGGCTCTTTTGTCTCTGGTGGCCATTTTGGGAGACTGCATGTCAGAATTTTTTAATGAAATAGAAGAGGATTTGAAAAGTCACTCAAAATGTGCCCTAATTTTTCTTTCTGCAGCACTAATAATACCTTCTATTGCATAATATACCCCCTCATTTTGTTCCTTTTTAAATTAAATGTTTTAAGAGTTACCACTTTATTCCCATCACGATGGCTCCAGGTGTGCTATACCTTTGTAATAAGTAGGACTGTTAGCGCTCTAGTTGTTCTTTAGAACACTCTGGGACATTCTGTCATTGGGCTATACTTGGGCTACATCTGGGTGATATTTGGGCTACATTTGGGCTCTTTTGTCTCTGGTGGCCATTTTGGGAGACTGCATGTCAGAATGTTTTAATGAAATAGAAAAGGATTTGAGAAGTCACTCAAAATGTGCCCTAATTTTTCATTCTGCAGCACTAATCATACTTTCTATGGCAAAATATACCCCCTCATGTTGTTTCTTTTTAAATTAAATGTTTTAAGAGTTACCACTTTATTCCAATCAAGATGGCTTCAGGTGTGCCATACCTTTGTAATAAGTAGGACTGTTAGCGCTCTAGTTGTTCTTTAGAACACTCTGGGACATTCTGTCATTGGGCTATACTTGGGCTACATCTGGGTGATATTTGGGCTACATTTGGGCTCTTTTGTCTCTGGTGGCCATTTTGGGAGACTGCATGTCAGAATGTTTTAATGAAATAGAAAAGGATTTGAGAAGTCACTCAAAATGTGCCCTAATTTTTCATTCTGCAGCACTAATCATACTTTCTATGGCAAAACATACCCCCTCATGTTGTTTCTTTTTAAATTAAATGTTTTAAGAGTTACCACTTTATTCCAATCAAGATGGCTTCAGGTGTGCCATACCTTTGTAATAAGTAGGACTGTTAGCGCTCTAGTTGTTCTTTAGAACACTCTGGGACATTCTGTCATTGGGCTATACTTGGGCTACATCTGGGTGATATTTGGGCTACATTTGGGCTCTTTTGTCTCTGGTGGCCATTTTGGGAGACTGCATGTCAGAATGTTTTAATGAAATAGAAAAGGATTTGAGAAGTCACTCAAAATGTGCCCTCATTTTTCATTCTGCAGCACTAATCATACTTTCTAGGACAAAATATACCCCCTCATGTTGTTTCTTTTTAAATTAAATGTTTTAAGAGTTACCACTTTATTCCAATCAAGATGGCTTCAGGTGTGCCATACCTTTGTAATAAGTAGGACTGTTAGCGCTCTAGTTGTTCTTTAGAACACTCTAGGAGGCTGCAGTAGAACACAAAGGAATCAACTGACAGTCTCTGTCCTTGTTGGATGTACATGTTTTACTGAGAATGTCAGACTTCATTTTCACATGACTGAGAAAGATAATGTGAATTTACAGAAAATATGCTTTCAGTTTAGCTTATAGATCCCCTTCCAAACCACTGTGGGAAAATCATGAGATATTAGTTTTCTTTCAAACAATATTCATGATATCACAGTAGAAGGTTTTTTCACATGGTAAAATCACCTTAGAACCCACCACAATTCCTAAAACGAGTATGGTACCATCAACAAATGATTTATAATGTAACTAAAGTCCTAAAACCCTCTATTAACTACAATGCTTTTTAATGAGGTGCTATCATGTATATTGGTCCCAAGATGGCTGCCAACACTTCTTGGATGAAGTGCTGACAGCCAATCAGATCAGATGTGTGGTTAGGCTCCGCCCAGATATATATCTTTTTTTGAACCTAAATTACTCAAAATCCACTGGAGCACATATATTGAGACCTAGCAAAGGCACATCGGGCTAACAGTCCCTACAATTTTGCCAAGTTTCGTGCAAATCCATTCAGCCGTTCGAGCTAAAAGTGAGGCCAACCGCCCTATGGAAATTAAAATGGGAAAAACGCGTTTTGGGACCCCCCTTTTTTCTCGGCCCCCCCTTGATGAAAGCCCCCCAAATTGTCAGGGGCTGCTAAGAAACAAAATTTTCCATTTTCCTGAAAATTTCAGCCAATTCCGTCCACAAACGCCAAAGTTATTAGACATAGAATTTTCAAAAATCCCATAGAGAAAAAATCCTAACTATATATACCTACTGGCGACCGCCAGTAGGTAATATTCACTGAAAAAAACTATAGGTTATAGACCATATATAGTTAGGAATTCGGATTTACAAAACCTTATTTTACTCACACAAAACCATTGAAATTCCATATATAGTTAGTTGCACTAACTATATATCGCGCACCCGCAATCCACTGCTGATGATGTCACATATTACATCATTCATGACATGGTCAGTGACATCACTGATGACATCACTGATGACATCTCAAATGACATCACTGATGACATCACTGATGACAACATCCAGTGACTGTATGTTTCTGTAAAGTTAAAAAATGTCTTACATATTGAAGAATGAGTGGATGTATAAGTGTCTGGATGAAGGATTTAGTAGGTGCATGACTGACTGTATGAGTGAGTGATTAAATGTGTCTCACTGAGTGCATGGGTTGGTGACTAAACTGTCTTAATTTGTGCATCATTATGTCTGTTGTTCTGTAAACTGTTGCATGTGTTGATAAGTAGCTATATGAGTAACTATATGGGTTATTGATTGGTTGCCCAAGTATTTGTATGGGAGACTGAGTGTGTGTGTGGGTGGCTGGGAGGTGTATGACTCTGTGCATAGATGTGTGAGCAGTTGATTCACTAGATGTATGGTTTCAAAAGTGCATGTGGAAACAGCTGTATGGGCGGTTGACTGTGTGCATGAGTGTATTGGTGAGTGAATGGATATCTCAGTGCTACATGTCAAAGTAAGTACATATGTAAAACACAGTACATGTGAGAGTTGACATATATAAATAACTGTGCATAAGAGCCAGTGAATGTGTGAGTGGCTGTATGGATCATTGTGAACTTGTATCAGGGATTGTATAAGAGAGTAAATATGTGTTAGTATATGTTTGAATAAGTAAAGTTTGTATAACTGTATAGTTGAGGAAATGGAGGTGTGATTGATTCTTTGCATGACTGACTAGGTGTGTGAGTAACTCCATGGATGAGTGACAGTCTGTGAGTGTCTGTTTACACTGATTGTATCTAAGGTTATATTAGAGTCTGAAGAGGTTCATCGTATTATCACATGAATTATATCATCAGTGATGTGATCAGTAATGTCAAATGAGATGTCATCAGTGATGTCATCAGTGATGTCATTTGAGATGTCATCAGTGATGTCATTTGAGATGTCATCAGTGATGTCATCAGTGATGTCACTGACCATGTCATGAATGATGTAATATGTGACATCATCAGCAGTGGATTGCGGGTGCGCGATATATAGTTAGTGCAACTAACTATATATGGAATTTCAATGGTTTTGTGTGAGTAAAATAAGGTTTTGTAAATGCGAATTCCTAACTATACATGGTCTATAACCTATGGTTTTTTCAGTGAATTTTCAAGGTTTTGTAAATGCTAATTCCTAACTATATATGGTCTATAACCTATGGTTTTTTCAGTGAATTTTCAAGGTTTTGTAAATGCTAATTCCTAACTATATATGGTCTATAGCCTATGTTTTTTTCAGTGAATATATATATATACATACATATATAAACATATATCATCTGTATATCTATATAAATACAAACATAAATGCATGCATACATATACTTATATGCATACAGATGCATGTTATTTACATGAAAGTTGAAAAAACACTAATAAAAGCAAAGCTAAAAAGCCACCTCATTACAAACAGAATGGCTTTAACTTAAACGAGGGCGAGATCTATTGCATTTTCAATGCTTGTTTACTTTGGTTCCATCAAGAAGGCATTCAGATGTGTCACACATTTGCCATCAATTCTGAATGTTAGCACTCTAGTTGCACATTAGATCACTGTAGTAAAGCTACTGCTCACCAGGGACGTCTGCTGCTGGTATTCAAAGTGCATGTTTCAGTCTGCATGTCAGAATTTTTTTAATGAAATAGAAGAGGATTTGAGAAGTCACTCAAAATGATCCCTAATTTTTCTTTCTGAAGCACTAATCATACTTTCTATGGCAAAATTAACCCCCTCATGTTGTTCCTTTTTAAATTGAGTGTTTTCAGACTTACCACTTCATTCCAATCAAGATGGCTTCTGGTTTGCCATACTTTTGTCATAAGTAAGACTGTTAGCGCTCTAGTTGTTCTTTAGAACACTCTGGGACATTCTGTAATTGGGCTATACTTGGGGTACATCTGGGTGATATTTGGGCTACATTTAGGCTCTTTTGTCTCTGGTGGCCATCTTGGGAGACTGTATGTCAGAATTTGTTAATGAAATTGAAGAGGGTTTGAGAAGTCACTCAAAATGTGCCCTAATTTTTCTTTCTGCAGCACTAATCATAATTCATATGGCAAAATATACCCCCTCATTTTGTTCCTTTTTAAATTAAATGTTTTAAGAGTTACCACTTTATTCCAATCAAGATGGCTTCAGGTGTGCCATACCTTTGTAATAAGTAGGACTGTTAGCGCTCTAGTTGTTCTTTAGAACACTCTGGGACATTCTGTCATTGGGCTATACTTGGGCTACATCTGGGTGATATTTGGGCTACATTTGGGCTCTTTTGTCTCTGGTGGCCATTTTGGGAGACTGCATGTCAGAATTTTTTAATGAAATAGAAGAGGATTTGAAAAGTCACTCAAAATGTGCCCTAATTTTTCTTTCTGCAGCACTAATAATACCTTCTATTGCATAATATACCCCCTCATTTTGTTCCTTTTTAAATTAAATGTTTTAAGAGTTACCACTTTATTCCCATCACGATGGCTCCAGGTGTGCTATACCTTTGTAATAAGTAGGACTGTTAGCGCTCTAGTTGTTCTTTAGAACACTCTGGGACATTCTGTCATTGGGCTATACTTGGGCTACATCTGGGTGATATTTGGGCTACATTTGGGCTCTTTTGTCTCTGGTGGCCATTTTGGGAGACTGCATGTCAGAATGTTTTAATGAAATAGAAAAGGATTTGAGAAGTCACTCAAAATGTGCCCTAATTTTTCATTCTGCAGCACTAATCATACTTTCTATGGCAAAATATACCCCCTCATGTTGTTTCTTTTTAAATTAAATGTTTTAAGAGTTACCACTTTATTCCAATCAAGATGGCTTCAGGTGTGCCATACCTTTGTAATAAGTAGGACTGTTAGCGCTCTAGTTGTTCTTTAGAACACTCTAGGAGGCTGCAGTAGAACACAAAGGAATCAACTGACAGTCTCTGTCCTTGTTGGATGTACATGTTTTACTGAGAATGTCAGACTTCATTTTCACATGACTGAGAAAGATAATGTGAATTTACAGAAAATATGCTTTCAGTTTAGCTTATAGATCCCCTTCCAAACCACTGTGGGAAAATCATGAGATATTAGTTTTCTTTCAAACAATATTCATGATATCACAGCAGAAGGTTTTTTCACATGGTAAAATCACCTTAGAACCCACCACAATTCCTAAAACGAGTATGGTACCATCAACAAATGATTTATAATGTAACTAAAGTCCTAAAACCCTCTATTAACTACAATGCTTTTCAATGAGGTGCTATCATGTATATTGGTCCCAAGATGGCTGCCAACACTTCTTGGATGAAGTGCTGACAGCCAATCAGATCAGATGTGTGGTTAGGCTCCGCCCAGATATATATCTTTTTTTGAACCTAAATTACTCAAAATCCACTGGAGCACATATATTGAGACCTAGCAAAGGCACATCGGGCTAACAGTCCCTACAATTTTGCCAAGTTTTGTGCAAATCCATTCAGCTGTTCGAGCTAAAAGTGAGGCCAACCGCCCTATGGAAATTAACATGGGAAAAACGTGTTTTGGGACCCCCCTTTTTTCTCGGCCCCCCCTTGATGAAACCCCCCCAAATTGTCAGGGGCTGCTCAGAAACAAAATGTTCCATTTTCCTGAAAGTTTCAGCCAATTCCGTCCACAAACGCCAAAGTTATTAGACATAGAATTTTCAAAAATCCCATAGAGAAAAAATCCTAACTATATATACCTACTGGCGACCGCCAGTAGGTAATATATATATATATATATTCACTGAAAAAACCATAGGTTATAGACCATATATAGTTAGGGATTAGCATTTAAAAACCTTATTTTACTCGCATAAAACCATTGAAATTCGCATATATAGTTAGTTGCGCTAACTATATATCGCGCACCCGCAATCCACTGCTGATGATGTCACATATTACATCATTCATGACATGGTCAGTGACATCACTGATGACATCACTGATGACATCTCAAATGACATCACTGATAACATCTCACATGACATCACTGATGACATCACTGATGACATCTCAAATGACATCACTGATGACATCACTAATGACAACTCAAATGACATCACAGTCAACATCACTGATGACATCAATCATGTGATAATACGATGAACCTCTTCAGACTCTAATATAACCTTAGATACACTCAGAGTAAACAGACACTCACAGACTGTCACTCATCCATGGAGTTACTCACACACCTAGTCAGTCATGCAAAAAATCAATCACACTTCCATTTCCTCAACTATACAGTTATACACACCTTACTTATTCGAACATATACTAACACATATTTACTCTTTTATACAATCCCTGATACAAGTTCACAATGATCCATACAGCCACTCACACATTCACTGGCTCTTATGCACAGTTATTTATATATGTGAACTCTCACATGTACTGTGTTTTACATATGTACTTACTTTGACATGTAGCACTGAGATATCCATTCACTCACCAATACACTCATGCACACAGTCAACCGCTCATACAGCTGTTTCCACATGCACTTTTGAATCCATAGATCTAGTGAATCAACTGCTCACACATCTATGCACAGAGTCATACACCTCCCAGCCACCCACACACACACTCAGTCTCCCATACAAATACTTGGGCAACCAATCAATACCCATACAGTTACTCATATAGCTACTGATCAACACATGCAGCAGTTTATAGAACAACAGATATAATGATGCACAAATTAAGACAGTTTAGTCACTAACCCATGCACTCAGTGAGACACATTTAATCACTCTCTCATACAGTCAGTCATGCACCTACTAAATCCTTCATGCAGACACTTATACATCCACTCATTCTTCAATATGTAAGACATATTTTAACTTTACAGAAACAGACAGCCACTGGATGATGTCATCAGTGATGTCACTGACCATGTCATGAATGATGTAATATGTGACATCATCAGCAGTGGATTGCGGGTGCGCGATATATAGTTAGCGCAACTAACTATATATGCGAATTTCAATGGTTTTATGCGAGTAAAATAAGGTTTTTAAATGCTAATCCCTAACTATATATGGTCTATAACCTATGGTTTTTTCAGTGAATTTTCAAGGTTTTGTAAATGCTAATTCCTAACTATATATTCTTTATAACCTATGGTTTTTTCATTGAATTTCAATGGTTTTTTGAAAGCTAATATCTGTAACTGTAAAATGTATTCTTCTTTAAATCTTAAAATATATTTTACATGTTTTTAATACATTTTTTTTAAAAATATTTTTTTGTTCCGCTCCCAGTCCGCGAACCGGTAAACGTTCTTTTAGCGTAACTGTTACGTTAGAATGACGTTTTGCGTTGTCGCGTAATACGTCATCGGACGCGCCAAGTTAGCGGACCCGGAAGCGGACCGGAAAGCGGCGCAAAGCGCGAAACGTAAACACAGCAGGTCATGTGACTCGGTAATAACACTTTTCATTGGTTCATTTCACTTTTGGTTTCCTAATGATGTAATACTAGGTCATGTGATCTAAAATTAACACTTTTCATTGGTTTAGAACTTTTGCTTTTCCCAAATGATGAAAACCCCTCCTTCTTTCCTCACTCTGACTTTCATCTTGGTGAGAGAAAGACCCTTTTACATTCCAGAGAAATGGCTTCAGTTGTTGCTTCTGGTAGTGTTCCCCCACCACCACCTCCACCTCCTCATGGAAAGAAAGGACCACCTACTCAACCAATCTTTGAAGAAGAGGAAGATCAGGAAGAGGAGGAAGTGCCTGAGTATTTGCCTGAGGAGCCCAGGAGGTACAACAGAAAGGAACATTTCATCTGGCAATTTTTTAAATTTCCACCAGGGCAAAAGAAAGTCAACGCAAGATATGTCTTTTGTCGTATCTGTGATGATCGCCTTTCAAGGGGGACGGACAAAAAATATAGTTTTGGGAATTTTACAATGCACAGGCACATGAGTAGGTGGCACCCAAATAATTATAGTGCTGCTCAGCTTCGGGACTTACAACAAAATCCCCCAGCAATAGCCAGAAGATCGGTCGTGCCAGAAGTTTCGGGACCAGAAGCAAGGGAGTTGATCCCGAATATTCAAATGGACATGGGAGAAGTGAAACAAATGTGCGTGAGGTGCAATCAAATATTATGCTACCGTGAAAGTAGCATAACTCTTATAATAAGAGCAATCAAAAATCATGTATGTCCAAAACGCCCCCAAAAATAAATTCTTCTTTTTTTTGTTGCTCCTGTTGAGCCCTCTTCTATGAATCATTTTTGTTTCCCCCCTCCCCCCAAAAAATAAAAAAAATTACAAAATGTTCAGAAAAAAACAAAAAAATATAAAAAATGTTCAGAAAAATAATAAAAAAAATTTAAAACAACAAAAACCAAAAAAAAGTTCTTTTCAGAACTACCTCCCCATTATAAAAAAAAATTAGTCGAATTTTTGGAACTCTGCCAAGCTCTATTTTTTTTAGTTCGCTCCCAGTTCGCACTCCGGTACGCGAACCAAAAAATTTTTTTTTTTAAAAAAACAGTAAGTATAAGGAAAGGAAACAGACAGTTATGTTACAAGAAAGACAGCTATAGGGAGTAAAGAAAAGATACTGTTACCCGCAATTCACTTCTGATCATGTCATATATTACATCATTTTTGACATGGTCAGTGACATCATCAGCAGTGGATTGCGAGTAACAGTATCTTTTGTTGACTTCCTATAGCTGTCTTTCTTGAAATATAAATGTCTGTTTCCTATCCTTATACTTACTGTTCTTGTTTTAAAAAAATTTTAAGATCATTCAGAAACAATAACATTAATAGAGACAGAATGAGTGAATAAGAATGAAGAAGTATGAGAAGAGAGGGACTGTGAAAAATATTGGAAGGAGTAGAATAATTAAGTAATAGAGAAAGGAATGAGAGAAGTAGCAAACACAGGAAAGTAAGAATTAAAGAAATGAAGCAGTAGAACTAATAGATGTTAAATGTGATAGAGTAAATGATTGATTGAGGGTGACGATAAGGTGTGTCCTCTCTAAAAGTTTGTTTAAGGTGAGGCGTACTCAGGGTTGCATATCAAATTTATGCTTGTTGAAGAATACAGAGGAGATAATACATGTAAAGACCTACCATTGTAGTAAAACATGCCCACTTATTACATCATTCATGACATAGTCAGTGACATCATCAGCAGTGGAAGGCGGGTTAAAAAAGTAGAAAACATTTACCTTATAATTCTTGTTAACTTTTAAAGAAAATTTTTCATACTTTCAATCTGTAAAAGAGAGAACAAACATTTCCAAAAATATTAAAACATGTATTTAAAAATTAGAAAAAAGAAGGGAAAAGGTTCAAGAAGAAACAGTTTTTCAACAACTTTGACACTTACAGAAGCCTCTGCTTCTCTACGACCCCTACACAATCCTAAAGATATTTATTTTAAACAAACAGTATCTTCATGCTGATGAAGTGAGGCCTATTTTGGAACATGGTGCTTCTTTTGCATTGCTGATGTCTCACAATAGTGATGCAATAGCAGCGCAAAAGAGATGTAAAGCCATCATAAAATTGTGTGTAACATTGTAAATGATTGTTTCAGGATGCAAATAAGATGTGTCCTTTCAAGAGGTTTCTTTAATGTGAAGTGTATTCAGTTTTCAAAAAAAAACAGTACCTAGAAGTACTGCACTGTAAGCATTAAAATTGACACTTACTGAAGATTCAGTTTCTCCATATCTACCTCACATTTCTAAATGTATATCATAAGTACAAAAAGGAAAACATTAATTATACATGTTAAATGGTTTATTTTTGCTGTTCTCAGAATGTATCAAATTTCACTTAAATCAGTGACTTGAAGATATTCATCATGTAACAGCGGGGAAAAAAAAACACAATCAAAATGATTGTGTTTAAAAAACCCATACAACCTAAGAAATCTGATTTCAAAACTCCTTAAAATTAACTTACTTTCAATGACGTCGAAGGATGTCCTATGAAGAGCGTCCACTCTATTGTGCTATAAATATTTTCAGCCCGCCACTTTCTGAAAGAAAACCTCCATCGTTTTGAAAAATATGTTACATACAAGAAAAGACTTCTCACATTCTACCACATGTTTCCACTTGGCCAAATCATGTTGCAGCGATTCACAAGTCTTCTAATTCTTCCAATCAAATCCCGTCATTTTCTATTTTCGCAACTTTCAAAAAGAAAACATTTGAGATTATTTTCACAATCCTGGACTACTAATATCTTACCCTTCTTTGTCACTCATGTTCTCCTTTTCCTATGACACTGATACTGTTTACTATGAAGCAGACTTACTTGCATCAGGTTTATATAGTTGAATTTTTAAATTGACATTATAATTAAAAGTTTTGGACCAATAATCTAGACAGCATTGCAGACTTACATTCCCTCTACTTGATGAACCTTTTGCAATTCCTCACAGGAAATCCCAAGATTCTTTCTTTAAAATGTTGGTTTTAAAAACACCAGGTAAGAATTTTTAAGGTCAAACGGCAATTTTGTTTTGAAAGTTACAACAGAATCATTGCAGAATGACCAGCCGTTTCGAGACTTTAAATAAGCTGTATAATGTCCTGATGTTGTTGAAGGACCATCGTGATAGATAATTGCTACAGTTACAAAAGTCCTTCCTGAAATTGACAGCTGAGAAGCCACACATTTTTTTATTAAAGTTGACAATTTTGATCCATCAGGCCTACATCGTTGGATCATTAAAATGACATACTGGCCATATCTACGTATAAATAATGTTGACATCATTTCAGATTTACATTGGCTACACTCCATGTTGTGATCCGCTGCATTTACTAGCTTATTAAAGGAGACTGATTTACTGTCTGGCAAAGTTAAATATATAAATCTTTCTGAGTCTACACTAGTAGTACTTGATACCATACAGTTCTCGCAGTCATGCTGCCATTGATAAGAAAGCCCAAACAGATGATCTACATCTACACCCTCATCTTGCAATACATCAAGCATATACATTAAAAACTCCTGACAATCTTGCTGATTATTTTCAGAGAAGTCTGTTTGACCTGAACATTCATCTAACAGATAACGAACTTCAGACACACTTTCTACTTTTGTTCGATCAGTGCTACATTTCTCGAAAACAGAATTCAACAAACAGCATAAAATTTGTTCTGAATTCAAGAGAATCTGTTCTTTTAAACTCTCTAGTGAAAAGAGAACATTAACCACTACATTTGCATAGCAGTTGACACCAGAACTGTTTTCAAATTGAAAACCGACAACATCTTCAACACAATCCACTTTCTTTCTGCTAACAATTTTCGGTTCATCGACTTTTGGTCTTTTTGCTACAACCTCCCTACTATTACTGATATTTCTACGTTTCCGGCCTACCACACGTTTCTCAAACAAAGGATATTGAGGCAAATGTGGCGCATACTCTCTTCTTAACCTATTGTATTCCTTAACACAATCTAGATCCGCACAAATGTTTGTGACATCACAGTCAATCAAGTACAATCCCGATAAAGTTCTAACTCGTGACAATGCCACATATGCCATACCCTCCTTGAACACAGAACTGCCAATATTCACCAATGCACTGTCTACACTTAAACCTTGTGATTTATGGATTGTCACCGCATATGCCAAGCAAACAGGAAACTGTTTTCGGCGAACATATAAGTCTTTAACAAGCAAAAACCTAGCAGAACAACGACCAATTAACTGTACTTCCTCAATGCCATCAAATTTAATTTTTAAAAATTCTATTCCATCTCTATTTCTGTATTTCTCAAAATCAACAACATTACCCATTGATCCATTTACCAGACCTCTTTCAACATGTAAATTCCTTCTCAAAATGATTCGGCAATTTAAGCACACATTCAGAGTCTTTTCAAAACCCGCTGTTTTAGATATAGTCTTCTCTAATGAATCCAATTTTGATTTCAAATTCTCTGACAAAATAATTGTTGATCCCATATGCTCTATTTTGTCAATAGCTTCAAGTTTCACAATCTCTTGCTTTTCTAAATTCAACATTTTGTTGTTGAAGATGGCACATTCTGCTAGAGTTGGCATCAAACATATTCCGGATTTCTTCTCAGTAATTTTCTGAAAAATATTCTCAGGCACAATCTCTTGTTCGGGATATAAATTTGACAGTAATCGTGCATTTAAAGCTTCTTTCCCATGCTCGGTCACTTTTCCAATTCTAATATCTTGTAGAATATTCTTGTAATCTTCATCCTTTGCCTGACGCATATTTTCATGCAGTTCAGCATAATTGAAGTTTAACCATATATTGACGTTGCCAATGCTCCCTAGGCACTTCCTGGTATCTTCATGCGTGAGTATTTTGAACACAGGTTGACCTTTTACTGGTGTCAGCTGCAGAAGATCTCCGAAAACAATGATGTGTTTGCCACCAAATAACACATCATATTCAGTTTTAAGTACTTCTTGCATTCTCAAATGCACAAAGGCAAGCATGACATTGGAAACCATGCTTACTTCGTCAATGATAAGTAGTTTCATTTTCCTCAAGACTCTTGAAACTTCACAGCAAGCATCCCCAGATAACTTGTGGTATTGTAATTTGTTGTCATGCTCCACTGGCAGCATCAGTAGACGATGCAAAGTAATACCTTTAATGTTATGTGCTGCCAGTCCAGTAGGAGCGGTGACAACACAAGACAGCGATGACTCAGTCCTTTCCTGCAAATAACAAGAAATTGCTTTAATGAGGAAACTTTTTCCAGTTCCCGCTTCTCCACTCACGTACAGTCGGACAGGCTTCAACGATGTACATGAGCACTCTTTCTTCTCATGACTTAATCCGTGCTCAATTTGCTTGGTAACTTCATCATATATTTTCCTCTGCTCAACGTTGAGTTGTTTTTCCAAGTCTTCTAAGTTAACTGAATCCTCCTGAGCATGTGCCATGGCTCTTTCCACTTCATTCATAGCAGTGGCAGCTTCATTTTCGATAATAGGTCCTCCAAGTGGATCTTGACTCAATGAAACAGAACTCTGACTGTCGTGAGAACTGTCTCGGGCAATCTCAGCTGCAATCGTTGCTTCCTGCTCAATTTCCAAAGTTAGCATTTCTTGATATTTGGGAAAAGCAGGACATTCTATGGTCTCCTTAGCAGCAGTGAAAGAGTCTTCGTAACAGAGGAAATCTCCAAGCAGTTCCTCTTCTGCACGCCAAGGCTTGAAAAGTTGCAAAAGTGCTAAATACAAAAACTCCTTTTTTTCTGGAGATTCGCCACTCAATTTTCGATGGTTTACTAATTGGCATTTTCTTTGCTTGACCAGGCATCCCTCACTTCCAATTACAGCATACACTCCTTTCTCAATATCTTCTTTGATGTTCCTCTTGAATATATAATTTTGTAGAACCTCATATAGACAAACATTCTCAAGGTGACTGCTTCGATTTGGATAATATGTATCCAACATGTTGGTCTTCAAAATGTCGGTACTGTTTGGTTCCTTTTCTGCCAAATACTCAATTTCCCGGACAGGTTTTAGAACTCGATTTCGCGTTGCAGCAAGACCAAGACTCGCCCAAACGATACTCCTGGATTTGGCATAGAGACTTGCTGAAGACAATCGATCAGAACATTCGTAAGCTCCGATTTCTCGATGCGACAACATCTTCAGACTGAAACTGTACAACTTCTTGCTGAGGCTCTTTTCATGGGAAATGTCCTCCCACATTTCCTTCAGTTCTGTCTTTTCTTTTTTGGTGATGTAAGATGTCACATACCGAGCCACAGCCATACAGTTGTCAGCCACAAACTGTATATCCATGTTAGCATTCCACATGGACAAAATCACTGGGTTGTAGTCATTGATGTACTTGGACTCTTCGTTCCTTTTCAAATTGTATTTATTTTTGGGTGATTTCCTCGTCACATTATGTCGCAGTGAAGACATCAAACTGTTCACTCTTCCTTTAGAAATCACCGGTCGTGGAAAGTTGAAACGACATTTGGTGTAGAACTTGTCCTTGTTTCTGAATTTACGACGACAGTACTTTCCACAACGATGGCTTTGGAAACGTAAAACTTGTTCTCTTAGGCTTTTCTTCTCCGTTGCGTTTGGAACAGCACACGTAGAATACTGTTCTATGAAATTCATCACTAAGTCATCCGGATCTGTTCCAAATTTAGGTGCATCCTTGATCCACAACAACATATGTATATGAGGAGCACCTCTTGCTTGGTACTCCTTTCTCCAGAAGAAATCCAACACCTCTCCAAGAGGTGGATTCTTCTTATTTGTGATGAAAGACATCATAGCTTCAAATCTATGATTGAAGTACCTGCATACATTCACTGGATCCAAAGAACACAGTTCTCCAGGTGTCTTGAAATCAATGTTTTCAATATTTCCATTTGCCTCTCGTAGAAATTCAAGTAAGTCTTCCCAGCCATACTCGGCACAGCTCAGAGTAAGGAACCATGTTGGAGTTCCTAAGTTCCTCAGCATACATTTTAAATCACCATGACGACGGTACCAGTACTCATTAGTACCACGCTGACACGCCATGAGATTAATTAAGTGAGAATCCAAAATACTGTCTTGGACATTGACTTTATGCATAAAATCACTTGCCGAGATGTTTCGCATCTGTATACCACTTTTTAAGATGTGATTCACTGCATATGACAGTCCAGACAGATCGCTTTCAAACAGGAGATGAAACAAATAGGGAATGCATTGACGAAACCTAGGATCTTCTGCATACAATCGTAAAGTCCAGTATTCAGACGCAGGAATTTGATGAGGTCGCTCATCATATCTTCCTCCTCGACCTGTGGGAAATAGCTGTGGGAAACACCGAGCTTCCAAACTTTCCTCCCAAACACTAATGGGACTCCCTTTGGCTTGTTTCATTTGAAACAACTCAATAGCATTCCCCATGACTTCCTTGGAATGCAAAGGATGAACACTATAATGTTCATATATTTCATATATTTCTTCACTTTTAGAGGCCTCTACTTTCTCAATGTGGCCAGCACACAAAACGCTATCCTCTTCATCACTTACTTCCTCTTCTGCAACATATACATTCTTATAGTACTTATTATTTTTCTTCAAATACAAAGTTGCATTTTTGACTTTCCTAACATCCACTAAATCTTGCCATATTTTCTTATTCTTTGTCGGAACCCCATTAACCAAGATAACCAGAGGTTCCTCTTCCACTTTTTCTACTCCAATTGTGTTAATGTTTTTGTTCAAATCTAGAGGCAAATAAACAACTCTTCCCTTTAATCCTCTCTGTAAATCTGTTGGAGGCAACTTCCCTGTCTTTGGCTCCATTCTTACAATAGCCTGAAAGGGATGGATACTTTGAATCAAAATAGATTCATAAGTATTTAAATCCTTCAATTCTGAAGGAATCTCAACAAATTCCAGATTATTATGAACTGCCCTAGCAGGCATCTGGTTTTGGTTTATTTTATTATAACAATAAGTACACACACGTTGGTCCACTCCCAAATCAAAACAATTTTCTACCATCAAGTATGTGGCAAAATCCTTCCATTCACTATTATTTTCCCTTTCAGTTTTTGCATATAAATCCACTAACTTAGTCTGATTCTAATAATAAGTGCGTCGACAACATACACAAGTGAAATTAGGCCTCTCACTTGATTTCATCTGAAACGTGGCAATTTCCTTCTGAAAATTATCTGTACTAGAAACCTGTATATTATCTTCAACATAACCCTCTACTTCTGGGTCAATTTGAACATTCTCATCTCTACTACCAAAGTAACAAAACTCAATTTCTTCACAAATATTCTTCACATCTATTTCAGAACCATGCAAAAGAGCAGCACATAATTGTTTAAGCATAATTGCTGGACTCTTAGCATAATACAACATTCTCACTAATTTTCTCACTTTATTATGATGCACTGCTAGCATCCTGAAATGATGAAAAACACTCTGGCATACTCTCCTGGAAAGACAAGCCAGTGAATGACCACGCAAACCTGTCATTTGTCTCACTCTGCAAGGATCTAAATCTTGCAACAACTTCATTTTCTGCTTCAAACTTTTCTTATTAAATGTCCGTATAAAATCACAAAGCAAATTGATAGAAACCTGTCGCACACTGCAAATAGAACTACACTTCCAAATGTACACAGGACCCTTAGGACGTCTTCCTAAAACCTCATCACTTAGCGCCTCTTCTGTCTCTGTTGTCACAAGTTGTTCTTTTTCAACTGGACAACCATCCTTCACTTCATAAGCTCGACCACTGGTGTCAACTGCAAACACCAAATCAATATCCTGAAAATAACTCTCCTCATTAAAAAATGCCTCACAACTTGAACTATGCATCCATTCTCCGGAAAAAACTTCACAAAAGTTAGTACGATTTACTACTCTCTTCCATCTACTTTTTGTTTTAAAATCAGAAATTACCTTGCTTAGTTTCCTAATTCTATTGATTACCAAAATAAACAACTTTCGCTTAATTTCAAAAGCATGATCAATAATTTTCTCTACATTTTTCTTCTTCTTATAAAATGCCGCTTTCTGTTGGCCTTTCTTAATATTTTTTAATAAATTAACTATTATCCTGTTACGGAACATTCGATTTCGAATGTCCCTAAACTGTTGTTTCCTTCTACTATCATGCACAGAGTTATCTCTTCCTCTACCAGTAACATTTTTGATGGGTCTTTCCTTTCCATTTAAATTGCTTTTCTTTTTGTGAACTGAAACATTTTTAGGATAAATACTTTTTTTTCTAAAAATATTTCTTAAGAATGATTTTGTGCTCTTACCCGGAGCTTTCTTGGTGTTTTGAAAAGTATTTGGGGAAGAGGACTGCTGCAATGAAACATCATCCTGCTGTCTTTGACGTTTTCTAGCCTTTCTAATACGATTTTTCGTTGGCATTTTTCAAATTAAAAAAAGATCTGCAGTTGAATCTGTGGAAAAATATAATAAAAAATGTTATTAACCACTATTACCAAACAGTAAATGAATAACAGTCATCTAAAACTTAATGCCCTACTTATTATTTAACATAGCAAATCTTTTGCACCAGCACTGCATCACAATAATGACACACAATGGGACAAAATAGGCATACAACAATCATAAATCACTCCCTAATATTTTAAATGATTAATTCAGGATGACGATAAGGTGTGGCCTATCTAAAGGTTTGTTTAGGCCCAGATCTTTGGACTGGGGTGAATGTGTGTCATTGATCCACATTCGGTCCATCACCTATTTTGTTTATTTGAGGTGAGGCCAACAAAAGAGATGGAGGGGGCAACTGTTCTACACCTCATATTCAGCATTTGCTAGGGGAGCACTAATTTGGATTCGGGCGGGGGTTCCCTTCCAGTTTAATAGGCACACTATAGATCCAGATGGGAGATTTGTAGCAGTGGAGGGACTACTCAGAGGACGCCATATAGCATTATGCAGTACTTATGCGCCAAATATAAAGCAAGCGGCATACTTCACTAGACTCTCCAAGTCATTGGCTACCTACCTTACCGGGCCACTGCTGATGGGGGGGGACTTTAATTCTATCGAAGACATCACGCTAGATAGATCACACCCACCGCTGCATACATCCCCAATACACAGACTAGCGAAACATAGATTAGACTGGCGACAGCAATGGGACCTGACGGATGTATGGCGGATACACCATCCTACTGAGAGGGACTATTCCTTTTATTCCGGCTTACACGACCTGCATGTTCGATTGGATGCCTTCTTGTGCTCTCCACCGGTGTTGCCGATGGTGGCCCGGACTGAATATTTAACACGCACGATTTCAGATCACAACCCCCTGCTCCTGACGCTGGATTGGATGAACGGTATTACGCGGATCCCGACGTGGCGGCTTCGGCCTGACACGCTGGACGACCCACCGTTCCGTGCAGCGTTAGAGGATAGGATCTCCCAATACTTTGCAGAGAACGAGGGTACTGCTTCATCTAGAGCCGCAGAATGGGACGCGCTCAAGGTGGTGGTACGAGGGCACTGCATAGGAAAGTTTGCGGGCGCGCGACGAACATTGCTAGATGATTTAGACAGAGCGGAGCAAACCTTGAGAAAGGCAGAAAAAGAACGGCCTAATCACCCCGAACTCCAAGAGAGGGTCTGTACTGCGCGGGAGGCGGTAGCAGTAGAAGTAGAGCGCCTTCGTAGCTTTGATTATAAAACTTACCTGACTAAAACGCTAGCTGAAGGGGATAAAACGGGGACGCTCCTGGCCTGGCTCGCCAATCCTACCAGAGGGAACACTCCGATCCTGTCCTTGAAAGGGTCGGATGGCGAAGTTTATACTACCCAACCGGATATATTAGATTGCTTCAGAGTGTATTATGAACAACTATATAGAAGGGATCTGGGAGATCGCCACGAGGCGATAGAAGCGCTACTGACTGAGGTACATCTGCCTCACCTAGACCAAGAGCAGGCTGCTGCCATCGGGGGACCGATCACATTGACGGACATCAGGGGAGCGATAAAAAGGATGGCGCGTAATAAAACGCCAGGAATGGACGGACTGCCCATAGAATTTTACGGGAAATATATAGATCTACTAGCCCCGAGACTCCAGATAATTTATACCGAAGCCAAAGTGAAAGGCATGTTACCCCAATCCATGCGCGAGGCGGTCATGATCCCCCTCTTAAAACCACGAAGGGACAGCGCTGACCCGGCTTCATATCGACCGTTGTCAATGTTGACAACTGACTATAAAATCCTAAGTACGATTCTGGCCACTAGACTGGTAGCCCACATGCAAGACCTGATCCATACAGACCAGTCGGGTTTCATTCCTACCAGGAACACTTCGCACAACATCCGCAGGTTACTTCGGTTCATAGCGGAGCCCCCACCGACTGCGAGAGCCCCCATGGTGCTGGCGATCGACATAGAGAAGGCCTTCGATAGCCTAGAATGGAACTATTTATACAAAGTGATGCACAGTTTCGGCCTAGGCGAGGGTTACATACGATGGACGAAAGTGCTTTATGCATCGGCGGGCGCTAGAGTGAGGGTGGGAACTCTGATATCGGATCGATATGAGGTGCACAGGGGTACTAGACAGGGATGCGCACTATCCCCTCTCTTGTTCGTGCTAGCAGTGGAGCCCTTAGCTGCACTGGCTAGGACTGGTAGTTATTTCCACGGCCTGGAGGTTGGAGGGGCCCACCACTATATATCACTATACGCGGACGACCTCCTGCTGTTTTTAGATAACGCCGAGGAGGCAGTGGCAGGGGCAGAGGAGCTCCTGGCATGGTTCAGAGATGTCTCTGGTTTAAAAGTCAACTGGTCGAAATCTTGCCTCTTCCCCATACGAAAGACAGAAAAATGCTCCCTGGTCCATCCTCTACTACGCTGGGAAGCAGACTGCTTCCACTACCTCGGGGTATATATTTACCACGCGCCCGCAGACCTCTTAGATGGCAATATAGGCCGCTGCATTCGAGCACTACAGGGCGCCATGTCCTTCTGGGCCACCCTCCCCCTATCCATGACAGGCCGAGTGTCACTACTCAAGATGATAGCCCTGCCACGATTGCTATATTTCTTTAGGACCCTCCCCATATGGATACCGGGAGCGGTCTTTACACGCTTAAAATCCCACATAGTGTCCTTCCTATGGGGAGCAGGCAGGCGAAGAATAGCACTGACGACCCTGATCCGCCCGAAGAACGAGGGGGGACTGGCGGTCCCGGACTTCGAGTTATATTACCTGGCGGCGCAACTACAGTACTTCACGCAGGAGGTGGCGAGGGTGTACCGGGGCCCAGATCAGGAGAGGGATCTTGGCACCCCCCGCCACGTGTTGCCGTTTATAACCCTCCAACAAAGGTTGGTACTTGGTGGACTATCCCTAGAAGAACGGACGATGAGGTTATGTTGGAACCGCATGCAAAAGCGAGCTGGTCCTGAACACCCCTATGCGCCTGAAATCCCGTTAGGCATGTTAACAGAGCTGCCACATGGTGGTGACTGGTCGAGACTCCAACATTGGGAGGAGGCAGGACTGCAAATGGTAGGGGACCTCTTTGACGACGGAGTAATGACTCCATACCAGACCCTGCTGGAGCGTTACGACCTCCCCAGGGGCGACTACTTATTACATGCGGCTGTGACAAGGGCCATACAGGCACACTGGGGGGAGGGACTGATTGAGCCCAAAACAACATCAGCATGTCAATACACGATGATGGCGGCGGGTACATACAAGGCAGTTACATGCCTTTACTCCAGAATGCATACGGAGAACATCCAACCTCTTACTCGCCTCAAAACTCAATGGGAAGCTGACCTACAAAGAGAGATCCCTGACACAACGTGGTCCCAACTGGTTCAGAGAGCCAGGAAAAGCACCAGGAACGCCCGCTTCCAGTTAATACATCGTTATATTATCCATAGGGCTTACCTCACCCCACTCAAAATAGCAACGTACTTTGATGCGGAGGACGCAGCATGCCCCAGATGTGCGCGACTGAGAGCTGACCTCCTACATATGCTACGGGACTGTCCGCATTTGCAGGATTACTGGAGGGAGGTGGGCGACACCCTGAACGAAGTAACAGACAGAGACCTGCTGTACGACAGCGCAGTTGCGATCTTACACTGGTTCCCGCACACACGCAAAACCAAACTGTCAAGTAAATTCATAGACATGGGCTTACTTATTGCGAAGAGGGAGCTAACTAGAGGGTGGAAATCAAATGCGGCACCGACACATAGACGGTGGCTGAACGAGTTCCTGAAATGGGCTGCAGCGGAGAGCACGATTAGGTACCAACTGGCCCGGCGTGGCTCAGATGAGAAGGCTCAGGAAGCAGCAATGGCATGGGAAATCCTGGTCCAGGCTCTCAGAGATAATGCAGTGGAGAGCGACGAGGAGGAGGAGGCAATAAACCCTAGGGCCCTGGGGGAGGCGGTCCTGAACCCGGCACTAACACCGGACACATGAACACAACACTAGGCATACGACTCCTGACATTCCCATTACAGCTGGAACTCCCGGCACCAGACTAGGTCCAGACATCAGGGGGGAGGGGGGAGGGGGGGGTGAGGGGGGATGAATCGGGATAATGATAGCGAACGTATATGCACCACATAGTTGTTTGGGGGGAGGGAGAAAAATCAAAAGCAGAGCGCGGAAGACCAAATGTGATGACAGCACTCATCGATGGAATATCCAGCCTACCGTTGTTATGAGAACGCCACCCAGCCTCCGGGATGTGGGTTGTATGGCTGTGTGCTTGATTACCGGATGGAACCAAAGGACTGTGGGTCCCGCAACAAATAATGCTAATAATCTGTTCTACTCTCATTGATCTCTGCAATAAAAATTGTTTTACCAAAAAAAAAAAATATATTTATAAGGCATTTGAGTGTCTATTATGTTATTTTACCCTTTTTAAATGGAAAGCGTTCTTCATGGTGCAAATTTCTTGTAAATACGCTCCCACCTGCGGTTGGCAAATTTAGATTTTGATTATACCCTTACACAATATTTGGGAAATTATTAACATGCCTATGTAACTCCCATAATCAAAATCTAAATTTGCCAACCGCAAGTGGGAGCGTATTTACAAGAAACTTGCCCCATGAGGTACGCTTTCCATTTAAAAAGGGTAAAATAACATAATAGACACCCAAATACCTTATAAATATGACCCAAAACAACCTATGAAGCACTAGCAGTACATATCCAGAAATGTAATTGTTTTCAAATAATCGTTTTTAAACACAGCATATAAATCAATTGTATACCTGCATTCATGAAGAAATGACTGAAAATGTCCTTGAGACACATGAAAGCGTTTTCTGGAATGCCCTAGCACCATTTTTGGGACATTATTAACATGGCTATGTAACTCCCATAATCAAAATCTAAATTTGCCAAGCGCAAGTGGGAGCGTATTTACAAGACACTTGCCCCATGAGGAACGCTTTCCATTTAAAAAGGAAAACATAACATCAAAGACACTCAAATGCCTTATAAATATGACCCAAAACAACCTATGAAGCTCTAGCAGTACATATCCAGAAATGTAATTGATTTCCAAAATCGTTTTTAAACACAGCATATAAATTAATTGTATACCTGTATTCAAGAGGAAATAACTGAAAATGTCCTTGAGACACATGAAAGCGTTTTCTTGAATGCCCTAGCACCATTGTTTGGACATTATTAACATGGCTATGTAACTCCCATAATCAAAATCTAAATTTGCCAAGCGCAAATGGGAGCGTATTTACAAGACACTTGCCCCATGAGGAACGCTTTCCATTTAAAAAGGAAAACATAACATCAAAGACACTCAAATGCCTTATAAATATGACCCAAAACAACCTATGAAGCTCTAGCAGTACATATCCAGAAATGTAATTGATTTCAAAAATCGTTTTTAAACACAGCATATAAATCAATTGTATACCTGTAATTAAGAGGAAATGACTGAAAATGTCCTTGAGACACATGAAAGCGTTTTCTTGAATGCCCTAGCACCATTGTTTGGACATTATTAACATGGCTATGTAACTCCCATAATCAAAATCTAAATTTGCCAAGCGCAAGTGGGAGCATATTTACAAGACACTTGCCCCATGAGGAACGCTTTCCATTTAAAAAGGGAAAAATAACATCAAAGACACTCAAATGCCTTATAAATATGACCCCAAACAACCTATGAAGCTCTAGTAGTACATATCCAGAAATGTAATTGATTTCAAAAATCGTTTTTAAAAACAACATATCTGTTTCAGCTTACATAAGAGACCATGGAATGGGCTCCATGTACAAAAATAACTTGTGTTACTGCATGCCAGAATGCTACACCGAATATGCAATTACAATTTCTCAAAGAAACAAATTCTATTTGTATATCACTAGAGACAAAACCACATTTTAAAAACACAGCTTTCTTCATCATTTTCTCCTTAAATCATACTATTCTCTATCTAAATTAAATAAATCTTTTCTCACCTTAGCAAATATTTTTTGAGTTTTGAAAACAGTCTCAGAAATACACCAAATTGTCTTCAGCAGAAGAAAAAGGATGCACTCCAGAGGCTGCAGCTATTGAAAGCACAGAAATACAGATATTCATTTCACATATCTCTCATATTAGCCAATCATAACTCTTCCCTCACTTTTTTCAAATCAAAACCCTTCCCCCCTCTGCCCTCTCTGCCTTTTTTCCATAGCAACCACCTCCTGGAAGACCTCTCATGTTTGCAAATTCACACAACAATGTTTCAATTGAACTCTGAACTCTCAGTGCACCTGCGTATCCAGTGCAATCTTTCATTAAATGTTTCTTCCTTGACCATTCAAATTACATCTTTCAAAGAACACATCCATGCACCCTAACTTTCTGTTTTCAGAAATGGAAATGCACCAATCACTGCTAATGATTCATTAGCATTGGAAATCCACAGTTTTTTTTCTTTACAAACTCCTACTGTTTCAACTGCCCTTTCATTACCACACTTCATCTGACTGCAGAACAACCTTCTCCCACCATGTTTAAGGTCTGGATTGTTGGACATAGTTACATCCACTGGGCTCAAAGGTATGCTGAGAACAGAAATGTACCTAACCTCAATTTACAGGATGTGGAAATTAAGTGGTTGGGCCAAAGAGGATTAAAATGTCACCAATTGATACCATTGGTGAAAACCTTTATGCATTTGCCAAAACCTGACCTGTTAATAGTGCACTGTGGAGGTAATGATTTGGGCACTTTGACTGGGGTAGGTCTGGAAATGCTTTTAAAAGACACCTTTGAGCAATTAATGGCACTTTTTCCTCAAACTGCCTTGGTATATTCCAATATATGCCAAAGACAGAAATGGAGGTGGTCCAACCAATTTTGTCCACAAATTGAGAAAGCGAGGAAGCATGTAAACAAATCTGTTTCAGCTTTCATGAGAGACCATGGAATGGGCTCCTTGTTCAACAATAACTTGCGTTACTACATGCAAGATATCTACAGAGGAGATGGAGTTCACTTCTCAGATGAGGGCAACAGAATTTTCATTCTGAATTTAAGACTGTGCATTGGTACCTACTTATAAGTACCTAAATGTACCATAAACCCAAAAGCTCTTCTCAGAGCTACCCTTCATCTGATCACACACAATTATTATTTTTTTTCTAACTTTTTTCTGTAATTTTCAACAAACTACGCTCAAAGAGCGCTATCCGGTACGCGAACTGGAAGCTAACCGCGCAAAATTTAAAAAAAAAAGTTTTTTCTTCGCACATATAGTCCTCCTCAGCCACCCTCAGAAAACCTAGGGGGTCAAAATACTTGTACCATGCCCCCTTCTACCCATTCAGAACATTATTTACCCTCCATTTTATACCTTAATTCGACCGAAACACAAAATGGTGGACTCCCGTTACGCTCCTAGTTCGCGGACCGGACCGCTTTCCGGGAAGCGGTCCAAAAAAAAGGTGGGAAAGTAATTTACAGAAAAACGACTAGAGACACTCTCACCAAATATAGATTAGCTCATACTACATAACAATCCCTTTCATTCTCACAAATTTGATTGAAATTTCATTTAGCCATTTAGCCTGTAGACCTCTCTAAGTACCGTGAGGTAAATTACTTCACAAAACACATCTGAAGTGTTGGAATTGACAACCAATGAAAATGTTACTTTCATTTTCTACTTTTATTACCTGACATTTGATTGGTTATATACCTGAATATATATAAAGGAAGAGAAGGAAACACAGCCATTTTGACTACTACTTCTTGTTGTACATCACATTTAAATAGCTACCAAACACCTCAACTTGTTTCTAAAGGTAAGTTGTTATTTTTAAAACTGAAGTATATTGTGCACTATAACTTGAAATGGTAGACTTTTTCTGATAGATATACACTATCCCTCTGTAGTAGTTATGGATTTAGATAGACTTCTCTGTTATAGTTATGAATGGAGTTAGGCTTCTCTTCGTTAAATCACATACACTTTTTTATAGTCCTATTTCCACTCTGGTACTATACACTGCCAAATGAAAAATTCACTGATAAAAACTGCCTATCTAAAATTAATCCCAACAGTGCCCTATCTCTACTAATATATATTTTTGTATTCAAAATTTCAGGCAAAATGGAAGGCGAGCAACAAGTTACATTTTCAATTGAACTGAAGGAGAGCAGCCAAGACAAAATTGATGATTTTATGGATCAAAGTAGAGACCACGAACTTCTTCAATGTGTTGAAGCAGTGGATAACCTGCTTCAAAATGAGAAAATGTTACACCCTATATTCAATTTTGACATTTCTGACACTGAAATGATAGAAAGTTTAATGAAGTATGAAACACAATCAAAATAAAAAAAAATTTAAAAATAAAGAAAACAAAAAAAAACAACAAAAACAACAAATAATTAACATACAGTATTAGAAAAGTCTATCATTCTTTTATCCTTATAGTACGCTGCCCAGAACGCTTTCCGGTTCGCGTACTAGGCGCTCACCACGCAAAAAAAAAAAAAATTTTTTTTTTTTGCCCTGCTGGGACCTTTTACAACCTCCACATAAAACCTAGGGGGTCAGGGAGGATCTACTATGCCCCCTTATCGAAATTTCCCCCTTTGTTTTGGCCTCCTCTTGTCTCTCGATCCTACCGAGAGACAAGATGGCGGCCGCACCGGACTGTTTAGAATGTTGACAGACACCGAAAAGCCAATCAGCTTTCCGTGCGCAAAGTTCCGAAACGCGAAAAGTACGCGAACCGGAACGCTGCCCGGAGCGCTGTTACAGATATATATCTTGTTTTAAACGTTAATTTCTCAAAATCCACTGAAGCACACATATTGAGACCTAGCAAAGGCACATCGGGCTAACAGTCCCTACAATTTTGCCAAGTTTCGTGGAAATCCATTCAGCCGTTCGGGCTAAAAGTGAGTCCAACCGCCCTATGGAAATTAACATGGGAAAAACGCGTTTTGGGACCCCCCTTTTTTCTCGGCCCCCCCTTGACGAACCCCCCCCAAATTTCCAGGAGCTGCTCAGAAACAAAATGTGCCATTTTCCTGAAAATTTCAGCCAATTCCGTCCACAAACGCCAAAGTTATTAGGCATAGAATTTTCAAAAATCCCATAGGGAAAAAATCCTAACTATATATACCTACTGGCGACCGCCAGTAGGTAATATATATATATATATCTAGCTAGCTAGATATCTAGCTATCTAGCTATCAATCTAGCTATCTAGCTATCTATAAATCTACCTAGCTATCTAGCTAGCTAGCTAGCTAGCTAACTATCTAGTTATCTAGCTATCTAGATATCTATCTAGCTATCTAGCTATCTAGCTATCTATGCAGCTATCTAGCCAACTAGCTATCTATCTTGCTATCTAGCTATCTAGCTAGCTAGCTATCAATCTAGCTATCTAGCAATCTAGCTATCTATCTAACTATCTAGCTATCTGGCTATCTAGCTATCAATCTAGCTATCTAGCTATCTAGCTATCTATCAATCTAGCTATCTATCTAGCTATCTAGCTATCTAGCTATCTATCTAACTAGCTATCTAGCTATCTAGCTATCTAACTATCTACCTATGTATCTAGCTATCTAGCTAGCTATCTATCTAGCTATCTAGCTATCTAGCTATCTAGCAAGCTATCTAGCTAGCTAGCTAGCTTTCTAGCTATCTAGCTATCTATCAATCTAGCTATCTATCAAACTAGCTATCTAACTATCTATCAATCTAGCTAGATATCTAGCTATCTAGCTAGCTAGCTAGCTAGCTAGCTATCTATCTAGCTATCAAGCTAGCTATCTATTTAATCTAGCTATCTATCAATCTAGCTATAAATCTAGCTATCTAGCTAGCTATCTAGCTATCTATCTATCTAGCTAGCTATCTAGCTATCAAGCTATCTAGCTAGCTGTCTGTCTATCTAGTTATCTAGCTATCTAGCTATTTATCTAGCTATCTAGCAAGCTATCTAGCTATTTATCAATCTAGCTAGCAAGCTATCTATCTATCTATCTATCTATCTATCTATCTATCTATCTATCTATCTATCTATCTAGCTAGCTATCTAGCTATCTAGCTATCTAGCTAGCTATCTATCTAATCTAGCTATCTATCACTCTAGCTATCTAGCTAGCTATCTAGCTATCTATCTTGCTAGCTATCTAGCTATCTATCTAATCTAGCTATCTGTCTATCTATCTATCTATCTATCTATCTATCTATCTATCTATCTATCTATCTATCTATCTATCTATCTATCTATCTATCTATCTATCTATCTATCTATCTATCTAGATATCTAGCTATCTAGATATCTAGCTATCTAGCTCTCTATCTAGCTATCTAGCTATCTAGCTATCTATCTATCTAATCTAGCTATCTAGCTATCTATCAATCTAGCTAGATATCTAGCTATCTAGCTAGCTAGCTGTCTAGCTATCTATCTAGCTATCAAGCTAGCTATCTATCTAATCTAGCTATCTAGCTATCTATCAATCTAGCTTTCAATCTAGATATCTAGCTAGCTATCTAGCTATCTAGCTATCTAGCTAGCTATCTAGCTATCAAGCTATCTAGCTAGCTGTCTATCTATCTAGCTATCTAGCTATCTAGCTATCTAGCCATTTATCTAGCTATCTAGCAAGCTATCTAGCTATTTATCAATCTAGCTATCAAGCTATCTATCAATCTATCTATCTATCTATCTATCTATCTATCTATCTATCTATCTATCTAGCAATCTATCAGTCTAGCTATCTAGCTATCTATCTAGCTCTCTAGCTATCTATCAATCTATCAATCTAGCTATCTAGCTATCTAGCTATCTATCAATCTAGCTATCTATCTACCTATCTAGCTATCTAGCTATCTATCTAACTAGCTATCTAGCTATCTAACTATCTACCTATGTATCTAGCTATCTGTCTAGCTATATTGCTATCTAGCTAGCAAGCTATCTAGCTATCTATCTAGCTATCTAGCTATCTACCTAGCTATCTAGCTATCTAGCTAGCTAGCTAACTATCTAGCTATCTAGCTATCTAGATATCTATCTAGCTATCTCGCTATCTATCTAGCCAACTAGCTATCTATCTAGCTATCTAGCTAGCTAGCTATCAATCTAGCTATCTAGCTATCTAGCTATCTATCTAACCATCTAGCTATCTGGCTATCTAGCTAGCTATCTAGCTAGCTAGCTAGCTATCTAGCTATCTAGCTATCTATCTATCTAATCTAGCTATGTAGCTATCTATCAATCTAGCTATCAATCTAGCTATCTAGCTAGCTAGCTATCTATCTATCTAGCTAGCTATCTAGCTATCAAGCTATCTAGCTAGCTGTCTATCTATCTATCTATCTATCTATCTATCTATCTATCTATCTATCTATCTATCTAGCTATCTATCTAGCTATTTAGCTCTCTATCTAGCTATCTAGCTATCTAGCTAGCTATCTATCTAATCTAGCTATCTAGCTATCTATCAATTTAGCTATCTAGCTATCTATCTAGCTATCTATCTTGCTAGTTATCTAGCTATCTATCTAATCTAGCTATCTATCTATCTATTTATCTATCTAGCTAGCTAGCTATCTAGCTATCCATCTAGCTATCTAGCTATCTATAAATCTAGCTAGCTAGCTAGCTAGCTAACTATCTAGCTATCTAGATATCTATCTAGCTATCTAGCTATCTATACAGCTAGATAGCCATCTAGCTATCTATCTAGCTATTTAGCTAGCTATCTATCAATCTAGCTATCTAGCTAGCTATCTAGCTATCTAGCTATCTATCAATCTAGCTATCTAGCTATCTAGCTAGCTGTCTAGCTATGTAGCTAGGTATCTAGCTATCTAGCTATCTATCAATCTAGCTATCTAGCTATTTATCTAGCTATCTAGCTATCTAGTATCTAGCCAGCTATCTAGCTAGCTATCTAGCTATCTAGCTATCTAACTATCTATCAATCTATCAATCTAGCTATCTAGCTATCTATCAATCTAGCTATCTATCTACCTATCTAGCTATCTATTTGACTAGCTATCTAGCTATCTAACTATCTACCTATCTATCTAGCTATCTAGCTAGCTATCTATCTAGCTATCTAGCTAGCTATCTGTCTAATGTAGCTGTCTAGCTATCTATCTATCTATCTAACTAGCTATTTAGCTATCTAGCTATCAATCTAGCTTTCTAGCTATCTATCAATCTAGCTAGCTATCTAGCTAGCTGGCTATCTAGCTATCATCTAGCCCTCTAGCTCTCTAGCTATCTAGCTATCTATCAATCTATCAATCTAGCTATCTAGCTGTCTATAAATCTAGCTATCTATCTACCTATCTAGCTATCTAGCTATCTATCTAACTAGCTATCTAGCTATCTAACTATCTACCTATCTATCTAGCTATCTATCTATCTAGCTAGCTAGCTATCTATCGAACTATCTGGCTATCTAACTAGCTATCTAGCTATCTAGCTATCTAGCTAGCTATCTAGCTATCTATCAATCTAGCTATCTATCAATCTAGCTATCTAGCTATCTATCAATCTAGCTAGATATCTAGCTAGCTAGCTATCTAGCTATCTATCTAGCTAGATATCTAGCTAGCTAGCTATCTAGCTATCTATCTAGCTATCTAGCTATCTATCTAGCTATCTAGCTATCTAGCTATCTATCAATCTAGCTATCTAGCTATCTAGCTATCTATCTAGCTATCTGACTATCTATCGATCTAGCTATCTAGCTTTCTCGCTATCTAGCTAGCTATCTAGCTAGCTATAAATCTAGCTTTTTAGCTATCTATTAATCTAGCTAGCTATCTAGCTATCCATCTATCTAGCTATGTAGCTATCTAGCTATCTATCTAGCTATCTAGCTATCTATCTAACTAGCTATCTAGCTATCTAACTATCTACCTATGTATCTAGCTATCTAGCTAGCTAGCTATCTAGCTATATAGCTATCTAGCTATCTAGCTATCTATCTAGCTATCTAGCTATCTACCTAGCTATCTAGCTAGCTAGCTAACTATCTAGCCATCTAGCTATCTAGATATCTATCTAGCTATCTAGCTATCTATCTAGCCAACTAGCTATCTATCTAGCTATCTAGCCATCTAGCTAGCTAGCTATCAATCTAGCTATCTAGCTATCTAGCTATCTATCTAACTATCTAGCTATCTGGCTATCTAGCTAGCTATCTAGCTAGCTAGCTATCTATCTAGCTATCTAGCTATCTAGCTATCTAGCCATTTATCTAGCTATCTAGCAAGCTATCTAGCTATTTATCAATCTAGCTATCAAGCTATCTATCAATCTATCTATATATCTATCTATCTATCTATCTATCTATCTATCTATCTATCTATCTAGCAATCTATCAGTCTAGCTATCTAGCTATCTATCTAGCTCTCTAGCTATCTAGCTATCTATCAATCTATCAATCTAGCTATCTAGCTATCTAGCTATCTATCAATCTAGCTATCTATCTACCTATCTAGCTATCTAGCTATCTATCTAACTAGCTATCTAGCTATCTAACTATCTACCTATGTATCTAGCTATCTAGCTAGCTATCTATCTAGCTATATAGCTATCTAGCTAGCTAGCTATCTAGCTATCTATCTAGCTATCTAGCTATCTACCTAGCTATCTAGCTATCTAGCTAGCTAGCTAACTATCTAGCTATCTAGCTATCTAGATATCTATCTAGCTATCTAGCTATCTATCTAGCCAACTAGCTATCTATCTAGCTATCTAGCTATCTAGCTAGCTAGCTATCAATCTAGCTATCTAGCTATCTAGCTATCTATCTAACCATCTAGCTATCTGGCTATCTAGCTAGCTATCTAGCTAGCTAGCTATCTATCTAGCTATCTAGCTATCTATCTATCTAATCTAGCTATGTGCCTATCTATCAATCTAGCTATCAATCTAGCTATCTAGCTAGCTAGCTATCTATCTATCTAGCTAGCTATCTAGCTATCAAGCTATCTAGCTAGCTGTCTATCTATCTATCTATCTATCTATCTATCTATCTATCTATCTATCTATCTATCTATCTATCTATCTAGCTATCTATCTAGCTATCTATCTAGCTATCTAGCTCTCTATCTAGCTATCTAGCTAGCTATCTATCTAATCTAGCTATCTAGCTATCTATCAATTTAGCTATCTAGCTATCTATCTAGCTATCTATCTTGCTAGTTATCTAGCTATCTATCTAATCTAGCTATCTATCTATCTATTTATCTATCTAGCTAGCTAGCTATCTAGCTATCCATCTAGCTATTTAGCTATCTATAAATCTAGCTAGCTATCTAGCTAGCTAGCTAGCTAACTATCTAGCTATCTAGATATCTATCTAGCTATCTAGCTATCTACCTATGTATCTAGCTATCTAGCTAGCTATCTATCTAGCTATATAGCTATCTAGCTAGCTAGCTAGCTATCTATCTATCTAGCTATCTAGCTATCTACCTAGCTATCTAGCTATCTAGCTAGCTAGCTAACTATCTAGCTATCTAGCTATCTAGATATCTATCTAGCTATCTAGCTATCTATCTAGCCAACTAGCTATCTATCTAGCTATCTAGCTATCTAGCTAGCTAGCTATCAAGCTAGCTATCTAGCTATCTATCTATCTAATCTAGCTATGTAGCTATCTATCAATCTAGCTATCAATCTAGCTATCTAGCTAGCTAGCTATCTATCTATCTAGCTAGCTATTTAGCTATCAAGCTATCTAGCTAGCTGTCTATCTATCTATCTATCTATCTATCTATCTATCTATCTATCTATCTATCTATCTATCTATCTATCTATCTATCTATCTATCTATCTATCTATCTATCTATCTATCTATCTATCTATCTATCTATCTATCTATCTATCTATCTATCTATCTAGCTATCTATCTAGCTATCTATCTAGCTATCTAGCTCTCTATCTAGCTATCTAGCTAGCTAGCTATCTAATCTAGCTATCTAGCTATCTATCAATTTAGCTATCTAGCTATCTATCTAGCTATCTATATTGCTAGCTATCTAGCTATCCATCTAGCTATCTAGCTATCTATAAATCTAGCTAGCTATCTAGCTAGCTAGCTAGCTATCTAGCTATCTAGATATCTATCTAGCTATCTAGCTATCTATACAGCTAGATAGCCATCTAGCTATCTATCTAGCTATTTAGCTAGCTATCTATCAATCTAGCTATCTATCTATCTATCTAGCTATCTAGCTATCTAGCTATCTAGCTATCTATCAATTTAGCTATCTAGCTATCTAGCTAGCTGTCTAGCTATGTAGCTAGGTATCTAGCTATCTAGCTATCTATCAATCTAGCTATCTAGCTATTTATCTAGCTATCTAGCTATCTAGTATCTAGCCAGCTATCTAGCTAGCTATCTAGCTATCTAGCTATCTTGCTATCTGTCAATCTAGCTATCTAGCTATCTAGCTATCTATCTAGCTCTCTAGCTATCTAACTATCTATCAATCCATCAATCTAGCTATCTAGCTATCTATCAATCTAGCTATCTATCTACCTATCTAGCTATCTATTTGACTAGCTATCTAGCTATCTAACTATCTACCTATCTATCTAGCTATCTAGCTATCTAGCTAGCTATCTATCTAGCTATCTAGCTAGCTATCTGTCTAATCTAGCTGTCTAGCTATCTATCTATCTATCTAACTAGCTATTTAGCTATCTAGCTATCAATCTAGTTTTTTAGCTATCTATCAATCTAGCTAGCTATCTAGCTAGCTGGCTATCTAGCTATCATCTAGCTCTCTAGCTCTCTAGCTATCTAGCTATCTATCAATCTATCAATCTAGCTATCTAGCTGTCTATAAATCTAGCTATCTATCTACCTATCTAGCTATCTAGCTATCTATCTAACTAGCTATCTAGCTATCTAACTATCTACCTATCTATCTAGCTATCTATCTATCTAGCTAGCTAGCTATCTATCGAACTATCTGGCTATCTAACTAGCTATCTAGCTAGCTATCTAGCTATCTAGCTATCTATCAATCTAGCTATCTATCAATCTAGCTATCTAGCTATCTTTCAATCTAGCTAGATATCTAGCTAGCTAGCTATCTAGCTATCTATCTAGCTATCTAGCTATCTATCTAGCTATCTAGCTATCTAGCTATCTATCAATCTAGCTATCTAGCTATCTAGCTATCTATCTAGCTATCTGACTATCTATCGATCCAGCTATCTAGCTTTCTCGCTATCTAGCTAGCTATCTAGCTAGCTATAAATCTAGCTTTTTAGCTATCTATCAATCTAGCTAGCTATCTAGCTATCCATCTATCTAGCTATGTAGCTATCTAGCTATCTATCTAGCTATCTAGCTATCTAGCTATCTATCTAACTAGCTATCTAGCTATCTAACTATCTACCTATGTATCTAGCTATCTAGCTAGCTAGCTATCTAGCTATATAGCTATCTAGCTATCTAGCTATCTATCTAGCTATCTAGCTATCTACCTAGCTATCTAGCTAGCTAGCTAACTATCTAGCTATCTAGCTATCTAGATATCTATCTAGCTATCTAGCTATCTATCTAGCCAACTAGCTATCTATCTAGCTATCTAGCCATCTAGCTAGCTAGCTATCAATCTAGCTATCTAGCTATCTAGCTATCTATCTAACTATCTAGCTATCTGGCTATCTAGCTAGCTATCTAGCTAGCTAGCTATCTATCTATCTATCTAGCTATCTATCTATCTAATCTAGCTATGTAGCTATCTATCAATCTAGCTATCAATCTAGCTATCTAGCTAGCTATCTATCTATCTAGATAGCTATCTAGCTATCAAGCTATCTAGCTAGCTGTCTATCTATCTAGCTATCTAACTATTTATCTACCTATCTAGCAAGCTATGTAGCTATTTATCAAACTAGCTATCAAGCTATTTATCAATCTATCTATCTATCTATCTATCTATCTATCTATCTATCTATCTATCTATCTATCTATCTATCTATCTATCTATCTATCTATCTATCTATCTATCTATCTATCTATCTATCTATCTATCTATATATCTATCTATCTAGCTAGCTATCTAGCTATCTAACTCTCTATCTAGCTATCTAGCTAGCTATCTATCTAATCTAGCTATCTAGCTATCTATCAATTTAGCTATCTAGCTATCTATCTAGCTATCTATCTTGCTAGTTATCTAGCTATCTATCTAATCTAGCTATCTATCTATGTATCTATCTAGCTAGCTAGCTATCTAGCTATCCATCTAGCTATCTATCTATCTAGCTAGCTAGCTATCTATCGAACTATCTGGCTATCTAACTAGCTATCTAGCTATCTAGCTATCTAGCTAGCTATCTAGCTATCTAGCTATCTATCAATCTATCTATCTATCAATCTAGCTATCTAGCTATCTTTCAATCTAGCTAGATATCTAGCTAGCTAGCTATCTAGCTATCTATCTAGCTATCTAGCTATCTAGCTAGCTATCTAGCTATCTATCAATCTAGCTATCTATCAATCTAGCTATCTAGCTATCTATCAATCTAGCTAGATATCTAGCTAGCTAGCTATCTAGCTATCTATCTAGCTATCTAGCTATCTATCTAGCTATCTAGCTATCATCTAGCTCTCTAGCTCTCTAGCTATCTAGCTATCTATCAATCTATCAATCTAGCTATCTAGCTGTCTATAAATCTAGCTATCTATCTACCTATCTAGCTATCTAGCTATCTATCTAACTAGCTATCTAGCTATCTAACTATCTACCTATCTATCTAGCTATCTATCTATCTAGCTAGCTAGCTATCTATCGAACTATCTGGCTATCTAACTAGCTATCTAGCTAGCTATCTAGCTATCTAGATATCAATCTAGCTATCTATCAATCTAGCTATCTAGCTATCTATCTAGCTATCTAGCCATCTAGCTAGCTAGCTATCAATCTAGCTATCTAGCTATCTAGCTATCTATCTAACTATCTAGCTATCTGGCTATCTAGCTAGCTATCTAGCTAGCTAGCTATCTATCTAGCTATCTAGCTATCTATCTATCTAATCTAGCTATGTAGCTATCTATCAATCTAGCTATCAATCTAGCTATCAATCTAGCTATCTAGCTAGCTATCTATCTATCTATCTAGCTAGCTATCTAGCTATCAAGCTATCTAGCTAGCTGTCTATCTATCTAGCTATCTAACTATTTATCTACCTATCTAGCAAGCTATGTAGCTATTTATCAAACTAGCTATCAAGCTATTTATCAATCTATCTATCTATCTATCTATCTATCTATCTATCTATCTATCTATCTATCTATCTATCTATCTATCTATCTATCTATCTATCTATCTATCTATCTATCTATCTATCTATCTATCTATCTATCTATCTATCTATCTATCTATCTATATATCTATCTATCTAGCTAGCTATCTAGCTATCTAGCTCTCTATCTAGCTATCTAGCTAGCTATCTATCTAATCTAGCTATCTAGCTATCTATCAATTTAGCTATCTAGCTATCTATCTAGCTATCTATCTTGCTAGTTATCTAGCTATCTATCTAATCTAGCTATCTATCTATCTATGTATCTATCTAGCTAGCTAGCTATCTAGCTATCCATCTAGCTATCTATAAATCTAGCTAGCTATCTAGCTAGCTAGCTAGCTAGCTAACTATCTAGCTATCTATATATCTATCTAGCTATCTAGCTATCTATACAGCTAGATAGCCATCTAGCTATCTATCTAGCTATTTAGCTAGCTATCTATCAATCTAGCTATCTAGCTATCTATCTAGCTATCTAGCTATCTAGCTATCTAGCTATCTATCTAGCTATGTAGCTAGGTATCTAGCTATCTAGCTATCTATCAATCTAGCTATCTAGCTATTTATCTAGCTATCTAGCTATCTAGTATCTAGCCAGCTATCTAGCTAGCTATCTAGCTATCTAGCTATCTTGCTATCTATCAATCTAGCTATCTCGCTATCTAGCTATCTATCTAGCTCTCTAGCTATCTAACTATCTATCAATCTATCAATCTAGCTATCTAGCTATCTATCAATCTAGCTATCTATCTACCTATCTAGCTATCTATTTGACTAGCTATCTAGCTATCTAACTATCTACCTATCTATCTAGCTATCTAGCTATCTAGCTAGCTATCTATCTAGCTATCTATCTAGCTATCTGTCTAATCTAGCTGTCTAGATATCTATCTATCTATCTAACTAGCTATTTAGCTATCTAGCTATCAATCTAGTTTTCTAGCTATCTATCAATCTAGCTAGCTATCTAGCTAGCTGGCTATATAGCTATCATCTAGCTCTCTAGCTATCTAGCTATCTATCAATCTATCAATCTATCAATCTAGCTATCTAGCTGTCTATAAATCTAGCTATCTATCTACCTATCTAGCTATCTAGCTATCTATCTAACTAGCTATCTAGCTATCTAGCTATCTAACTATCTACCTATCTATCTAGCTATCTATCTAGCTAGCTAGCTAGCTAGCTATCGAACTATCTGGCTATCTAGCTAGCTATCTAGCTATCTAGCTATCTAGCTAGCTATCTAGCTATCTATCAATCTAGCTATCTATCAATCTAGCTATCTAGCTATCTATCAATGTAGCTAGATATCTAGCTAGCTAGCTATCTAGCTATCTATCAATGTAGCTAGATATCTAGCTAGCTAGCTATCTAGCTATCTATCTAGCTATCTAGCTATCTAGCTATCTATCTAGCTATCTAGCTATCTAGCTATCTATCAAGCTATCTAGCTATCTAGCTATCTATCAATCTAGCTATCTAGCTATCTAGCTATCTATCTAGCTATCTAGCTATCTAGCTATCTAGCTATCTGACTATCTATCGATCTAGCTATCTAGCTTTCTCGCTATCTAGCTATCTAGCTAGCTATCTAGCTAGCTATAAATCTAGCTTTTTAGCTATCTATCAATCTAGCTAGCTATCTAGCTATCCATCTATCTAGC